>NW_022739883.1:261103-267520 GCF_011630105.1 Anneissia japonica
ATGTGAAGAAACATAATTTGGTTCTTGTTGGTGAGAACAGGTAAAAACTTCAAAGTTAATATAAGTCTACTTATGGATATAAGAAAACGAAGTTACCTCGACAGTTAATACAGGCGATTCTTGTACAATGTACTCTATTATATTTACTGCTGCTTCTAAGCCGTCTACACGAATACTCTCCGTCATTTCAGTTATGTTGGCCACTTGCTTCATAAGCTCTTCAACACTATCTCCATTTGGAAGAGACTAATTAAAATATATATAGTGAAAAATTTAACAGATTTATTTACAATACAGAAATAGTGTGAGATTGTACAACTCTTAAAGTGACGTTAAGTTTCAAAAATTATTTTTGTTTCATGTCTGTTAATAGAATAATTTTAATCGCAAAGTTTTCAATATGCCGCTATAAATATGGAAAACATGCCAATCTTTTCCATGACTTCAACAATAATTTATTAATTTATCTGCAATACATCAATTAAGATCGACTAACTTATAACCTCATTAGTAGGATACAATTCATACTTTATTTCACTGGGTTACACAATACCAATAAGAAGAAAATATGTAAAAGTATTGTAATAAATGAGATAAAAAGAATCCGTAGTCAAAATGGTTTGAATAAATGTTTATATTATTGCTTTGTACTATTTTGAGATAATAAATGACATATCTTGAAAGAAAAACAACTATTAAAACTACGGTAGTATTGAGATTATCATCTTGTTAAGATGTTACAAGGTACCTTAGACACAGGTCTAAACAATTGATACAAATTTCATCATAAACATAAATACCGGTATATGTTTATTACTTAGGTAAAAACTCACGCTATAGCCCTAAGTATTCTTACACACACACCAAACAATTTACATCTGAGATTTAAATAAAACCTGATTTTTTCATGTCAAACAACATAATAATAACCAAAAGAGTAGATGAGAACTCCTGCTTAAATCCTGCTGATTGTGATGTACGATTATAAACAGCTGATATCCTATCCATCATAAATCATTAATATAAGTGTTCATAAACTATTAATAGAAGTAGTTAATTCACGCTATAACCATTTACAAGGTACATTCCTAGAAAATACAACAAACATTTCACATCTGGGATTACAATAAAACCTGATCTTGTTATGGCAAACAAAATTAGTAACTCAAAGAGTTAATTCCTGCTAAACTCTTTCAAAGTGTGACGTACGATTATAAATTGTATAACAGTTGATACCAATTTCATCATAAAGTAAATATAAGTTTATTAGTATTTAGGTAGTTAACTTACACTAAATAGTTGACGTAAAAGGTAGCTTGCAGATGCTCCGCCACAGTCTGTGCATTGGAAACTGTCCCAGTAAGCACCGTTATCAGATTGTACACATTGCCTTACAGCCAATTTAAATTCAACACCTAAAATTTAAAAGCATAAATTTTGATTAAACATCAAAACGTAATTGATAAAGTAAACAGATACATAATTTAGAATAGTTTTTTCTTAGATACACAATTTTGTCCCAGTCATTGAACTAATAATAAACATTATACTGCACGTAATTATCGTCTCTATCAGGTATTATGAAGGGCATTAAACTTATCAATGTTTTCGGTGCAACTGCAAAATGTCCCATTATATTCTAGAAGTTAAATACGGGGATAGGGACATGTCCTATCCCCATATATTTTTAAGGGGAAGCGTTTTGCGACAGTTCCGTAGTTGTTATACAGGTATTAAAATTATTATTATTATTATTATTATGATTATTATTATTATTATTATTATTATTATTATTATTATTATTATTATTATTATTTATGACTCTTATAAGTATGATGATGCCATGAAACAAGTATTATTAAAAGTTTCTGATAAAAAATCATGATTTTTGTTGGACTATATATTCTGTGAGTATAATGGTGATGTGATGATACTGAATTTTATTGTATAGGAGTGTCATGTTCGGCCATTTAGAGGTAGGCCTACCATTTCTTCCCATTTTTTGTCACCCACCTTTTAAACTGATTTGTGCTGCTTTTTAGGATTATCCCATCAAGTATCAAGTAAGGGAGTGCCCCTTAGATTCCTTACCGTTTACGGAATCTTCAGAGCAGGACTCTTCGGTTGTGACTGTTGACCCTTCCAGCGTAACTGGCCAAGTGAATGTTCCTACCTTAGTCTCAAATTCCTGTCGCAGGCAATATATTACTAAAATGAAAAGAATCGTGGCAGAACATACTTTTTGATGAAAATTAAAAATGATTCTTAGAATAGTTCATTTAGATATATATTTATTAAAGTCTTATACGGTTAAATTGGCTTCCAAGGCCTAGTTCTAATTAGCCCGTGATCTGGTATCGTAGGGATGTATATGACGAGGAACGATGGACCAGATCCCCCCAGGCCAGGTCGCTATCTTGGGTCTTCTCCTTCGTTTGCTTCCCACGTAGCCTTGGAGGGTGATGTAGGTCTGAGTTGCTGTTGGTAATATGACCAAATCAGGAGAGTTTTCGTTTGCTAACTCTGTCAAGATGATGTTCGGTCTCAATCCTTCAATTACCATGATATGGAACAGTTATTATAGGACTTATTTTACTGTTTGTTATTTTGTGAGTGCTGAACTCAGTGGTGGATCCAGGGGTGGCAAGAATCTCGCTCATCTACATAAGAGAATTGTCACTGAGTCAGAGCAGTGACAGACAACCTACATGATTATATATCTGATATGAGTGAAGAGAAGCAATGTAGAGCACCTTCTTCCTCCGGGTCCTAGCGAATGCACATCAAAGGATTGAAACACCAACCCCGCTGGTTAAGAAACCAAACCGCTTCCACATATTTATCGGGAGTTGATAACCTATGTTGATGATTTAACTTTTAATTGGTACTATGACTTTATTGTGAGAAATCAATATTTTATTTTAGTTTGTGAGTGTTTTTCAGATTACACTCGATATTCAACAGCTGTATGTTTTCACTCCTGTAACTTCATAACGAAATGTCAGATTTAATTTTATAACTTTCATTTTACTACTTAACCCTGTTTAATAACTAAAATTTATTTTTTTCGTGTGGAGTGATTGCTTTTGCTTGTCTTTGCCAGTAGTAGTAGTAGTAGGATATAAGTATCATTATAATTAAATATTATCATAAGTATAATTAAAAGTACTATTATAACTGTGATAGTCACATTAAATCGCAGCATTTGCTAAATATCCATACCATGCTTATTAACTTCCAAGCTGCTTAGATCTATGTAATCTGTTTTCTCTGCAACATTCATCATGGCTGCATTGATGACGTCATATGTGACATTTTCTTCACAACTTACAATAAAATCAACCAAGGCAAAATCAGAACGATCAGCAGATTGGCGGAAACGAATTGTTGTGACATCGGAGAGACCCAGCGATTCCTCCTGCGCTAGATATGGTCCGACCTATAAATTTAAAGGGAAATTAAGCTAATCAATTAATTAAACTGGTACTCATTGCGAAATCTTATATAAGGGGTCAGATTTGGCTTCAACTGCCAAACTTATGCGCACTTAAGCTACAGTCAATCTAAGATAGGCTAGATAAAACTAAGATATTTCATATGGATAAGAAAAAAATACAAAATATTTATTGCAGGGGTGGCGCCAGCGGAGGGCCAGGGGGGCCGTCTGGGAAAGCTGCCCCCCCCCCCCGTCGGGGAGAAAAAGCACAATTCGTCGGGGAGAAAAAAGTATTATATGTATTTTTTACATATTAGTAGACTTTAAAATTGATTAAACAAGCCTTTGAAACCCCTAAATTGTCGAAATTTTCGGGGGCTTCGCCCCAAGTCCACTTTCGGAGCCTCTTAATCGAAACTCGACCACGACCACTTTGCTTTCGTCGGGGAAATCTGACACCCCGTCGGGGACCTCGGCCCCCACCCCGTCGGGCAAATTCTGGCGCCACCCGCTTCCACAGCAAATAACATTTGATAGTCTGCATGGCATTAGCGAGCTATTTGCTTCTGTCATGGGCAGGATGTTTTTTTGGTTAGGGAATTTTTTGATAAATGAAGTTACTTAATATATGTAATTTATTTTTGCTATGATATTTGTATTTATATCATGTTATTTTTAAGACCGCGTCGTCGTCGTCGTCATAGCGTACCCTTATCAGAGCGTAGCTTCTCTCACAGCAATATTACAGGCCTACTATTCTGTGCCTTCCCTGTCGCCTTCTCCATCGTACCTAAAACCTCTTTCACCTCAAAAGCCTCTTTCATTGTTACAACATTATGTTATACTTATACGACTGAAGCAAATTGATAAAAAGGGAATTAGAGTATAGCTTATTAAGAAATCTGACAATAACACTACTACATAATACTTGGTCATGCGTTTTTGTCTAACTGAAAAGGAAATCAAATATAACAATTGTAGGCCTATGGCAAAGATGGGGGACTTTGAAATTATAATAAAAGCATTAACAAAACGATCATCAAAGCGACCAGTATTCACAACACCTTACCTTTCTCCTTTATCTATATAGGCCCCTATCGTTATTATTATGTGTGTTTAATTAGAACGAATATAAAAATATTCAAATCTGACAGGCACTATGATTTTTTTCGCAAAGGTGCCCTTTTGCAATAATGATCCTTATATCTGCTTTTGAAGTTTTCTCTCAATATGCTTGACATCCTCGTGTTATTTTTACGATGTTATCGTGCTCTCTGTTACTGATGCAATCTCTTCCATTTGAATCGAATAGATAAATGGAATGAAGTAAAAAAATAATCGAATAACTTTCTCATAGAAAATAAAAATCTACAGTATTTTGATTTTATGGACTGGATGGAAATTTTAGTACAGATCTCCCTCCAATTAAAGAGCCCTTCAATTAAAGACCACCTCCAATTAAAGACAACATTTCTGCAGCCCCAGTTGAATGTCTATCTTTTATCCTAGCTGTTCCAACCAAATAAATATTCCCTCTATTTAGAGACCAAAGAGCAAAGTTTTGGCGGACCCAGCTGAAAATCTTCCCTCCAATTAAAGGCACAATATAATAAATGGTGAGGTTAATGATTTTCTATAATAAACTGTGTTACATATGACTTAGACATAGAAATATTAGGCAATGCATTGTTTTGTATATATTGAATAACGAAAAGGTTAGGACAATATGTTAATGGGAAAAAAAGTTCATGGTTTGGCTACCATGAAATGTTTAATTATAATAAATAACAGCATGCAGTAACTGCACATCCATTTTAAAGCATTTAATGTTTTTTTTTTCTCTCTAATTAAGAATCTAAAGACCACATTTAGTGCCCAGGGGTCTCAGGTTTTCTGCAGAGCCCAGGAAATCGACAGGAAGGACTCCAGCACTCTCACGAACAGAAACTTCGACAATAAACCACCTCCCGCAAGTTCAAGACGATATTTGCATGTTTTTACAAGTTTTTACTACAGCATTATCAATTGTTTCGCAGCAGTTAGTGCCAATCATAATTGTTATCACCATGCGCACAGCAAAATATATTTAGATGCCTTAAGAAAATTCATTTAAACAGATCTCCCGGGTGTTTCTTCCAACTTGGGACCCCTGTTGAGTTCCGGTGATTAATTATAAGGATAACTGCACATCCATTTTTAAACACCCTACAGTATACATCAACAAAGTACACAAAATAAGATGATGGTCTGTGTATACAGTGCTCTATATTGAATTAGTAGGACGGTGTTGTTAGTACTATTGTAAAGGTTACTTAAGTACAACAAGCGCAGGACTTGATGTGTGACTACCGGGAAATGGTATATTAGGCCTAAGAATCAACAACAGCATACAATAACTGTACATTCACTCTAAATATATTTGGAATACACCAATCTTACATTGTATACAGTGTATTTATTTATTATATCATCAATTTCTTAATTTCCCCCTAAACAGAGATATTTAAAAAACACTTTTAGTGTCGATCTTTAATTAGAGGGATTCTAATTAGAGACCAAAGCTGATAAACACCACTAAAACATTGGTCCCGAAAGTGGTCTTTAATTGGAGGGACACCTATAGTTTGTGGTAGATCATAGGTCACAGACCTACGATGCCTATGGAAACATTATTGTCTGTATGCACCCACCTCTTCATTGAATTTTTCTGCATAGTTGGTGAACTGTTCGCCGACGTCATTGTAGAGAATTCGTGGTGAAATTGTTGACGCAGAAAACGGAAAGGTATATTTAACCGTTGTCGGAATAATAACCGTTTCGGCATCTGTACTCAGGTCACAAGCGTGGTCTCTTGATATCTGCAATGTACGACACACAATAGTATACCTTGTTGTGTTTGCTAAGTGTTAATCTTAGGATTTGATTACAAATAAACAAGAATAAGGTTGAACCATGATGGCATGGTCATGTCTACGTGTGTC
>NW_022739883.1:267846-324034 GCF_011630105.1 Anneissia japonica
ATATATATATCTATATATATATATATATATATATATATATATATATCAAGATAACCGTTAACACATTAAATATATATAAATCATGAAATATGTCGCAGGTTCGAATCCTGTCACAGGAATTTTATTACAGTGTATTTATTTATTTATAGGACAAAATTCGTTGAAAGCTATGCTACACGATGTATCACGTATTGTGACCGTGAATGTGTTGGTGTTTTGCAGCTTCTTGTTCTTACCTGTTGACACGTCATGTGCAAGTTACACATTAACAGGATAATAACGTACAGCATTTCTATGGAACCAACGTTGATCTTGTCAAAACTTGTACACACAGAATCATATAGACGAGTGTATAGAAAAATACATGGATATCACAGTCTCGATCAACTACAAAAACGTAGAGCGTAGGCCTACAAATCCTGATTAGCTTTATGTCATGTGAATTTAGCTTTGTAGAGGTCGGCCATCAATGGGCGTATTGAGAGTTTAGAGAACGGCTATACAGAAAAAGCGTTGATGTGTATACAAAATAACACAATGAATTCCATACCGTTGAATCAGGTCTACCTCCTGTACATACTCTTACATCACGCATGAATGACATAGGCTTATATTTAACGATGTACTACATGTCATATTAGTTAAATTTTTTCCTGTATATCCACATAAACAATTATTATAACATGTTCTGATCAAATTATTATAGAAAAGTGGACCTACACTGTTAAAATAGTGCGGAGGGTTTACAAACTATAGTTCCATGCAATCTTTTTCCGTTGAAGTTTGATGCTCGTGTTATGCAGACTACATTTTCTGTGTGTTTTTAAGTCCATACTGTGTGTAATAAAGTATTATTATACTTTCGGCCTAGTATTTCTGGATTAGGCCTTTTCTTTATTTATCGCATTAGATACGGGTCATTGCTACTTCTGCGTTGGAAGTAGGCTGACTGCTACGGTACCGTGTATATTAAAATAGCGTTTAAAGATATGATAAAATGCCTAGTAAAAATTAAATTAAATTCCGAATTAATAAATCAGCTTTCTTTGAAAATCACATTGCAAACAGGTCGGATGTTATTATCGTAACCCAGTCCACACATAATATCCAATCAGAATTTGTTGAACGCTTGTGTAACAATATTCACAAAAACAGAAAAAATATTGCAAAATACAAAATACCAAAAAGGAATCAGTAAAAAAAATAAAATAATCATAACATTCAAAACGTTTTGAGTTTCCTAACTCCTCTTGGCAATACTGGCTTTACATTGTTGTCAATTAACTCTTCAATAATGTTCTAGTTGTCCAATAAAAATTTTTATTTCACTTTATTTCACTAATTGTTTCTTAAATAGAAATTGCCGGGAACCAAGTAGGCCCAGGCCTGAGGTCCCCGAACTAATCTTAAATGTCAAATAATCATTAATCTTAAATAACAATAAAAACAACCGTAGTTGTAAATACGGTAAATAATAGCATAAAAATAAACGGTTAAAGTGTTCATTGAGCAAATAAACGCGATATGTAGGATTTTAGCCTTTGATTTGACTACATTCAGAGAGCGCGACTATCTGAATACAATTCAGATAGTCTGATAGCTGTTTTATGAGTCGACTAACAACAACCAAATTGTTACTACACCACTTCAGTGTAATAACTCCCTGCTGAACCGCTGTTGACTACAGAACAGAGCTTTTACCATCAATTTAAAAAATTGATGGTAAAATGCGCTTGCAGTAAGCTTAAGGTGAACTTCCGAGTTTCCGAGTTACCAAGATATTTTATCTTGGAATTCCTCTAAGTGGCCGGAAATTGCACTCGCATACTTTTACAGGTATGTACATTACAATACAAAAATGTTTTTAAATACAATTTAGGGGGTGCGATCCCACCGTTGCACCCCTACCTGCATCTACCCGAGATATACCTAGTATTTTTAGAGGCCTTTTATTTATCTATCGCATAATAGATACCGGCCATTGTATTGCTACTTTTGCGTTGGATTAGTAGGGTTGACTGTTACTGTTATATTAAAATATTGTATAAAAATATGATAATTTGAGTAAGCCCAGTAATAATTAAATTCCAGATTATTAAATAAGATTTCTTTAAAAATCACATTGCAAACAGGTCTGAAGTTATTGTCAATTTCAATACGACTTTATTTCCCATTCCATCATTTCAGTAATCCATAGGCCTACCGTATATAACATCAAATCAGAATTAGGAATTTGTTGAACGCTGGTGTAATAGCAGCCACTGCCAAAATATAGTAATATTGTAATATACAAATTAACAGATAGGAATCAGTAAAAACCAATGAAACAATCAAAGCGTTTTGTGTTCCTCTTGGCAACACGTCTGACATTACATTGTTGTCAATAATGACTATTCAATGATGTTTCAGGTATATATAATCATTCATAATTGTAATAAAATACCGTAAATGATAGCATAAAAACCAACGATTAACGGGTTTATTGAGCAGAAAAACATTATGTAAGATTTTAACTGATATAATTTGACTACATTCGGAGTGTGCGACCACCTGAGTACGTGTTGTCAGACAGTTACAACTCCCTTTGAACCGCTGTTGATTATTGAGTTTCTACAATCAAATTCTAATGTTTCTTTTGTTTTTAAATGAACACGTGATATTGCGCTTGCGGGAGTAGCCCTATGTGCTCTTATTTAACCAATAAAAAGACATCCCATGCGTTTCACGCCGTTTGATTAACATTTTATCATTGGCAAACATCCGTCACACCTCACTCGTTACACTGGAAAGCTGGCGTCTTTGTTAAGTGGGCATGCCCGCTTTCCCATGCCTCTACCTTGTATTTGGATCCAATTATTCACTTTATAAAATTCGAGTTTGGTACCGTTTGAGCAGGCACTCGCGGTATCATTGACCGATTTTAGGGGGGATGGGTTGGAGTGTCAGTGGAGCATAGCTCTGACTCTTCCCTCACCTTGTTTCTTTTTGTCTGGGTGGTGACCTTTCCTTGTAGTCATGTCTTTGGCGCGTGCACCCAGGTTGTTAGTAATTAATTAGTTTTTAGGTATATTGATTTGATGCTTAATTTGTTAAATTAACGTTTTACCACTCTTCATGTACGATATATATTGTAATCGCCATTGAAGTATTTATGTATTGATCACGTGTCAGGTGTATGTCGAATGTAACAGTCTGAACTTATATAGTCATTCTGTATATTTATCTTATATATTTATATACTCTTTATATTTATTCTTTAGGGGCAGCCTTATGTTCCCATTCTATAAAATGTTTAGCTAATATAACGACATCAGTGGGTGGCTCCCCCATTACACGTTTTGAGTTATCTATATATTAAATTGTTTTTCGTCATTGAATAAAATGACAATTTCCATCTAATTCGGTGTTTGCTTTCTTTGTTTCGTCTTGTACTCGCTTCCTGCGGCATAAATATAATTGTGACCACTCAGGATGAAAATTAACTTCTGGGGATTTTTTTAAAGAATTCAAAAGTCACTGAATACCTTTATTGCAATCCACGTAAACAGAGATCGAATTACACAATACAGTAAAAAATTAAACGCAGAAAAAAAAAACCAAGATTACACTAGATAAATATTACAAAATTACAACATATTTATAGAGTTATCCCTGATATCACATGTATTTTCTTATTTTCATATTCATTTCGTTTCCAAATAGTTTATTGTATGTTTCGTGTTATCGCAATTAATCAAATCAAACATTAAGTAATCCACAATAATAAGTCTGTACAAAACATTAACTTAATTAATTTTCAATAAATAATTACCTTCCCATCCATGCCATTATATAAAAGGGACCCTCATCAATATTACTGACTACTAACAATTCTACTGCTAGTAAGAGCGTACGTATTACTGACACAGACAGACTGTTTTTTACTGTCGTCAAAGTGTTGCTGACTACATACAATCAGAATGCTTATGACTGCAATCAACATTTTGATGACATTGCTAAAAATAGGCCTATTAGCATTGGCATTTTTAGCAACCCGGACAACATTTACAAGCAGAAAGTAAGTATTGCTATTTACAGAATTGTTTCATTCATTCGAAATTCATATTATTTGTATAAATTTCAAAGAAAAAAGATCACACACAAAACCAAAAATGTAACCCACAAGTCAAACTTAGGCCTACTTCCATTTTGTTTATTTGAAAATATTTAGGCCTATCAATTAAAATATGAATTCATGGTCTTAATGCCTATCCTGCACTTAGCTAATTCCTCCATGGTGGCTGTAGCCGGCTGCACTAACGCTACGGTGAATTCCTTCTCAAGGTACCATATTTATATTCAGTTTTAAGATGCACCGGTCTATCAGCTGGGACAAATATTGTCTCAGGTTAAAATACAGGAAAATATTTTAAGAAACCAAATACAATTTTGAATAGCTATTTTAAAAGGATCAAATAAATTATTAACTTCCACGTACCAAGTTAAAAGTCCTTGAAGAAACAGATCGAAAAATGTTGTTTTCCTAGATTTACACAGACAATTTTACTACAAAATCCTTAAAGTGATTGCCAACCAATTTAAGGATTTCTGTATTGAAATGTCTAAAACTTTGAACACTTTTTTTTCGATCTGTTTCTTGGTGGAAGCTAATAATCTGTTATTCTTTTAATTGAGCTATTCAATTTCTTTTTAATTACTATATTTTCCTATCTTTTTAATGATAGTACATTTGTATATAGTTATATTGTTTTATTTGATAGGCCTATGTAATTTTGATGTGTATGTTTTTTTTTCTACACTTTTCAATTATGTAATTCGAAGTCTGTGTATTGCGTATAGTAAACTACTATAGTTAAAGAACATAAATAGGCCTAGATTAAATGATATTTTGTGATGTTACTTCAAAAAATACACCGTCGTTATCAGCAATCGATACATTTTCGCGTATTCTTTATTTTGATTCTGCAAATAGATTGGAAAAGCCAGAGTTGACCAATGACACCAATGAAGGCGTTAGTTTCTCACTGTTTTACTACGGCACTAATAATACTAATAGAACAGGTAACATTATAATCTGCGTATTTATACAGCACAACCACTCTATTGGGACACCCCCCCCCCCCTATTCACGGCAAGCCTATCTCCTATTTGTGGGGCACTTTTCCATGAAACGAGAATATATCTTGTAACATTATGACTAGCCAATTATTTATTTATTTGGCCATTATTATGGCCAAATTACGGAGCCCCTAAAGGGACATGGTTAAAGAAAATATTAAACTATTTCGAGGGAACGAAATAATATTTCGAGGGAACGAAATATTATTTCGTTCCCTCGAAATTATTTCGTTCCCTCGAAATATTATTTCGTTCCCTCGAAAAAGTTTGATAGGCCTATTTTTTTAAACTATGTCCCTTTAGGGGCTCCGTACCAAATAAACATTTATTCATACACTATTAGATACACTCTATTATTGTTTCACCCCAATTACAAAACAACAAAAATAATAATTTCATTCAAATTTATATATTGGCCACTTTTGAGCAACCATTTTTTTCTTGACCTTAAAATTGGACAAATTTCAATGTTTAATTTTTTTTAAATAAATATATTGTATTTGTACGTATTGCAAATTTTTGTTACAAATTAGTAAATTAAGACGTAAGCAGAACAGATTGTATCTCTTTTTTCTATGAATGTCATCTGTTCTACAACACGTCGATTACCAAAACCTAAATGTCTTCAGCTCTTCTCCAATGTGTACCTACATTTCTTGCAGTACAGTTTTATTTTATTTATTTTTTTAAAAAATCATTTACTTTCAGAATTAACAATATCAGATGCAATGGAAGAGATCCTCGACCTACTTATCGATACTGCAATCAGGGTTTTCGGAATTGCCGCTTTTTTTTTGTAACATTTTCACAATAATTGTTGCATTAGTTACGGAAGAAATACGGAAGAAAAGATGCAATTACCAAATAATAAATCTGGCTATAAAGGATGCTATATCAGGGGCGTTGTATATTTCTTTTTTCTTTATGTCTGATATAAAGGAACCCGAATATAAATATGTTGGTTTGGCTCAATATATAATCACTTTTTCATCTTCAACCACAATTTTAGCTATTGCAATAGAACGCTGTTTGGCTGTTACTGCACCATTAAAATATAGACGGTACATTACAAAGAAGGCGTTGATCTTTGCAATAGTCGTAGATTGGTTAATAAACCTAAATTTATATATTACAACAATTTATTTGGATAAGCCTATTGCAGTGTACTTGGTACTACTAAGCTCCTGTGCTCCAGTTGTAACCTTCCTCTTATATCTGACGATGGTTTGTGCTTTAAGGCGATATGCTTCAACGATTAACCAATCAATGAATGTATCGCAAAGACAGATAAGAATTAGGCAAAATACAAACATCACAGTTGCATTCGCATGGATTTGTGGACTATCTCTTGTCTGCTATGTTCCGACTTCTGTTATTCTATTAATCGAACAAGTGAGAGGCGAAGTTTCATATAATACACGCTTTGCTGTATGGCTCCTGATGCCATTTTTGCCATTCAATTCAGCAGCGAATATGTTTATCTACTGGTGGCGAATTCCAGAGTTTCGAATGGCTTATATGCGGACACTTTGTTGTCGGAGAGATGTACAGGTTCCACGCAGAAGTGTGATTAGGCCCTGACTTAGAACAATGGAAGATTGATATCAATGTTGACTCAATATGCATACATTTATAATATCTTTATATTTTTTAAATGTGCATTTAGTCCAAAAGACGTTAAATCACTACATTTGAGTCACAAAATAGTAATATTATATAGTATTACTTTATTTATTGATGAAAACTTATTCAATAATAAAATACTGTCCTGTCATAAGATCGGGATAAAAGAAAAGGATGGTTTTTAAATAATATTTGTATTCTTACAAACGAAAATTAACTATAGTATAAAACAATTAGGCCCTACTGTATATATTTGAAACCTTGGACGGACAATTTTATGTAACAGGAATTTGTTTCCTCTCTGTATAGCTCCTTGTTGATCGTTGAATATATTATCAATTCGATGTCGGTCTATGATGGTTCAATGCTACTGAAATAATTATTGCATAGGCCTATGCCTAGTATAGCAAATTACTACTATCTTCAATTTTATATCTTTGTAAATGGTATGCATATCCTTAATCATAACGGTTAATGATAAGCATAAGCCCTGTCCTATCACATTTTATTTGACAAAAACATGTCACATGCCCAAAGAATTTAAATAGGCCTATTTAATGATATTTTGTGAAATTACTTTTAAAATATAGTACCGTCGTAATTAGCAATAGATACGTATTCGTGTATTTTTTTCATTTTGATTCTGCAAATAGTTCAAGAATGAAGACTCAAGAGCTTACTAATGACACCGATTTAAGCGCTAATTTATCAATGTGGTATCCAAACTCTAGTAGTACAGGTAACATTAGAATATGTGTATTTATAAAGTACAACACCTCCTTTAACACTTTAACGTTAACCATTGAACATGTGTATTTATACAGTACAACACCTCCTTTAACACTTTAACGTTAACGGCGGCTCTAGGATATATTTTCTGTGGTGGGGGGGGGGGTGGTCTAAGCTGTCCGACAGAGGGAACTTGAGCTCGTAGGCTGGAGGAAAGGGTTGAGAGGAGGTTCTCCCTCCCAAATGAGATTTTTTTGTTAAAGAATATCAACCTCTGGATGCCCGAAAATGGCACTCTCAGACTGTTACAGACATGTGTTGGCTTGGTGTGGGCCTATTTTTATATGTTTTCTGGTCTTACTGCCCGACGAGCTCTGTCCGGCGGGGGGGGGGGGTGACCTGTCCGGTCCGGTGGCTGGAGGAAGGGGTTGAGAGGAGGTTCTCCCTCCCAAATGAGATTTTTTTTTTAAGAATATCAACCTCTGGATGCCCGAAAATGGCACTCTCAGACTGTGACAGACATGTGTTGGCTTGGTGTGGGCCTATTTTTATATGTTTTCTGGTCTGACTGCCCGACGAGCTCTGTCTAATAATAATAATAATAATAATAAAAATAATAATAATAATAAATACTTAGCTCTAACAGCCGTCCATACAAAAAATATATATTAATTATTCAATCAGCTAAAAACTAAATTATTTTAGTTTTCAAATATGCATCTGGTTTCTGTTGATTTATTAATTCAATTATTGCTAGAGTATTTTACAGCATCTAAAAATTTATTTTTTTATTGAATTTTATAATTGGGGGGCCATTTTTATTTAAGGATTCAATACTTGCTATTTTACAGTATTTAAATATTTGAAAATTTAATTTTTAAAAAAGTCATTTCTATTAATGAACTTTTCATTGGGGCCATTTTTACCTAGACCTACTTGTCATTTGGGGCCACTTTGACCGGGACCATTTTTACCGGGCCATTATTACCGGGGCCATTTTTTCCTACATCCCCTGATGTACTGATGTTAATTTGGTCCATTCATAAATGCAAGTTTAACAACACTTCTTTCTTTTCTCCATGTAGCTCCTTCCGTCTTTTGTTGATCTTTTTATCTTTGTAAGTAGTTGTATAGATTTGAATTGAAGATATGGATATATTATATATAATCAAATCGATGTTGCTCTATGATGGTTCAATATTACTAAAAATAATTCTAAAATATGCCTATAGTATAGCGAATTACTACTATCTTAAATTTTTATATTAATCTCTATGTAAATGGTATGCATATCTGTATTCCTAATTGTTAATAATAAACTTCCTGTCCAGACTATCAAATTTTATTTTACAAAAAACATGCGACATGCTTAAATATGGTCATGATCACATCACACACCATGATAAAATATAGGCACAACGTGACTATTATGTGCCTATGGTTTTTTTTGTGAAAAAATAAAAATAATAAAAAAAAAAAAAAAAAAAAAAAAAAAAAAAAAAAAAAAAAAAAAAAAAAAAAAAAAAAAAAAAAAAAAAAAAAAAAATAATGTCGGTCTTGTACGTCGGTATATCGCTTCATACATAAAGCCTCTAAGCGCTTCACATTGCTACCCCGGTCATTGCATCAAACATGTATGGAACACATACTGAGCTCCCTGGGGAGAATTACATAATAACGCAGTTTTAGTAAACAGCACAGTTGTGTTCGAACCTACCAGGCACCCATTTGTACTCTCCTGGGTGGAGAGAGGCAACCTTAGATAAAGTGCCTTGCCCAAAGACACAAAGCGAATTGCACAGTGAGAGTTTCAAATCCCCGACCTCGCCACAACCGATGCGCCACCCCAGGGGTGGCGCCAAGGGGAGGGATTTAATTCTATTATATGTATTTTTTACATATTAGTAGACTCTAAAATCGATAAAATAAGCCTTTGAAACCCCTAAATTGTCGAAATTTTCGGGGGCTTCTCCCCCAGGACCACTTTCGGAACCTTTTAGTCGAAGCTCGACCACGCCCACTTTGCTTTCGTCGGGGAAATCTGACACCCCGTCGGGGACCTCGGCCCCCACCCCGTCGGGCAAATTCTGGCGCCACCCGCTTCCACAGCAAATAACATTTGATAGTCTGCATGGCATTAGCTGTCATCTCAATTTGAAAATGAAAAATGGCAATTATATTAATATATATTTAACATAATTTGTTCGTGTATATTATACTTCTTCAAGCTTGAGTTGAATGAATTCTTATGGCCTATCCCGTATACTAATTAGTTTGTAAAGTACATTCCAATTCTGGATATAGTAAAAATGGTCTAGGCCTATTAAGCTCTGCCAGTAAAACACAGTTCCATTTCTGATAAGAAGCCACTAAGTCGAACTAAATAAAGAAATAGAGATATACAGTATTTACAACGATGCAGAATACTATGTATACTATTATATCAAAATATATAAACATGCAAAATAATATGTATTATATCAAATAAGTGAAAATAAACCCAACTCTGGATATTGTAAATATGGTCTAGGCCTATTAAACCATGCCAGTCAAAAACAATATGATTTGTCTTTGTTTGAGTTACTTCTTATGGCCTGACATACAATGTTACCACATTATAATCTGTAACGTGGCCAGGACCAGGCAGGGCCAAAGTTTGAGATGAAACGCCTGAGGATCCTTTCCATAATTTTCCATGCCTTTTTACAGTACTTTTCAATTCGTCTGTAATTGACTCAAAGATGATTATGATGATGACGACGATGATGATGATGATGATGAAGATGATGATGACAACGATGATGATAATTGATAACATCACGCATGAATGACATAGGCTTATTAACGATGTTCTCCCTGTCATCTTAATTTGTAAAACACATTAAATTGTTTCCTATATAGTGACATGTTTCTGATTGATCGGAATATATACAGAAAAGTGGACCTACACTATAAAAACAGCGCAGAGGCATTTACAAATGCACACAATCTTGTTCCGATGAAGTTTAAAAGCTAGACGTGTTAGGCATAGCCTACCTTTTCAGGGATTTTAACGCGTTTACCATTTAGGACAAGGGTAGCGCCAGCGGGAGGGGGGACCTACACTATAAAAACAGCGCAGAGGCATTTACAAATCCACACCATCTTGTTCCGGTGAAGTTTAAAAGCTAGACGTGTTAGGCATAGCCTACCTTTTCTGGGATTTTAACGCGTTTAAAATTTAGGACAAGGGTAGCGCCAGCGGGAGGGGGTGGGAATCGGGTCGGGGCAGTGCCTCTGTCGATGAGAGGTGTCCTCCCCTTCGTCGGGGAGAAAAACCGCAATTCGTCGAGGGAGACAATGTATACATGTATTTTCTACATATGTGTAGACCCAAAATGGATTAAGTAAGTATTTAACACTTTAAAAACCCTAAATTATCATATTCTTCGAGGACTTTTCCCCCATACAACTTTTTCGAGAGATTTTGATCGACGCCGCACCACACCCACCCACCCTCCGTCGTGGGAAAATCCTGGCGCCACCACTGATTTAGGACAGTTGTCATGATAACACCCAAGCAAATTGAGTGCCACTTCAGGATTTTGTAAGTCTGTGTGTAATAGATTAGCATATAGGCTATTTAAAGCATTTATATATTAGGTTTATTCTTTACCTACCGGCATTAAATAGGCCTACGACTCATTGCTACCTTTGCGTTGGATTAGTGAGGTTTTGTTAACGTGTAGGCCTTTATCAAAATATTACATAACGATATGATAATTGAGTACCGTAGGTCAAGTAAAAAATAAATTCCGAACTACTAAAATCAGTTTTCTTTGAAAATTACAATCAGGTTGGATGTTATTGTCGAAATCCAATCCATACATAACATTCAATCAGAATTAGGAATTTGTTGAACACTGGTGTAACAATAGAAACTGCCAGAAAACAAGACAGATTGCAAAATACCAAATAAGAATCAGTAAAAAAATAATGAAACAATCGAAACATTTGGTGGTCCTCTTGGCAACACGTCTGACCTCACATTGTTGTCAATAATGACTATTCAATAATGTTTAGGTATCTCTTCATTCATAGTTGTAATAAACACCCGGCGTAAATAATTAGCATACAAAATCAACGGTTAACGGGCTTATTGAGCAGCTATGAGATTTTATTTGACTACATTCGGAGTGTGCAACTTCCTGAATACAACAATTATAACCGTGCTGGGCCACAGTATCGCAACCCTGCTGAACCGCTGTTGACTATTAAAGCAGCTCGAGTTTCTACCATCAAATTAACAAATGTTTCTTTTATTTTGAAAAAAAACACATGTTATCCCGCTTGTGGTGTTTAGTAGGCCTACGTACTCTTACTTAATCTATAAAAAGGCCCGGAATATATGACCCCTGTAAATCCCCAGAATTAAAATTAAAAATATCTTTACTGCAATCAAAGTAAACAGATTGAGTTAAACACTACTGAAATAAAGTTAAAACGCATAAAGACAAAAAATATTACACAATAAAATATAAATATTACAAAATTACGATACATTTATAGGGTTATCCCCTATATCATGTGATTTTATTCATTTTCATATTCATGCCGTTCTCAAATTGTTTATTGTATGTTTCCTGTATGGTATCGCAATGAATAAAATCAAATCTAACACTAAGTAATCCACAATAATAAGTCTGTACAAAGCATTAACTTAATTGATTTCCAATTAATAATTACCTTCCCATAACCATGTGATTATATGAAGAGATCCTAATCAATATTACTGACTACGGCCAACGATTCGGCTGCTATTAAAAGTGGACGTATTACCGACTATCACCACTGTTGTTTACTGTGGTCGAAGTGCTCACTACACAATAAGAATGTTTGTGATTGCTATCAAAATTTTGACGACATTGCTAAAAATAATACTGTTGGTAATAGTAACAGGCTTGCTGTTTCGTATAAGCAACGTGTAAGTATTCAGATTTTTCGTGACCTATGCCTACTATCAAAACAGTCTCATTTTTTCATTCGAAATTTTATTTGTACACATTAAAAAAAAAATAATACCATATCAGGCACAAAAATTTAAAAAAAGTAACCCACAAGTCCAGCTTACTAACATTTTGGCCTAACTTACTAAAATATTTAGGCCTATCAATTAAAATATGAATTCACGGTCTTGTGGTCTATCAACTCAGTGGTTGCAGTGGCTACACTAACGCTGAACTGAGCTACTTTATCTTCAAGGTGATTATAACCATAACTTTTTTTTCAGTTTAAAGATGTTCAATCAAAAGACAGGAGAATTCCTCAAAAATTAAAATAAAATTTTGAACAGCTCATTTAAAAGGATTAAATAAATTATTATCTTCTGGTACCAGGAAACAGGTTGAAAATTCTAGTTTTTATAGCCTGTTTACATAGAAATTTTACTACACAAAATGATTACCAGCCAATACAAGGATTTTTGTAAAATGTTTATCGATCGGTGAAAACTATTTTTCCGATCAGTTCCTTGGTGGAAACTAACAACTTATTTTATTCTTGTAAAATTAGCTACGGGTATTCAATTTTTGAAATTATTTATTGAGGTATTTTCCTGTTTTTGACTGATAGTACATCTTTAGATTGGTGGTATTACAGTTGTTACATTGTTTTTATATGTATTTGATACACATGTATGTTTTGTTTGGTTTGATATGTAATTTGGAATGTAAATTAAAATTGAATAGTTCGAAGTGGTTTATTGCGGTGTTAGTATAGCATATTGAACCGCAAGGCATTAAATGATATTTTGTGATGTTACTTTAAAAATATAATACCGTCGTAATAAGCAATCGATAAATTTTCGCCTATTTTTCATTTTTATTCTGCAAGAATAGTTCAATCATATTTGAAGAGCAGGAGCTGACGAATGCTACCGATGGAAGCGCTAATACGTCATTGTTGCATTCAAACTCCGGTACGTAGTACAGGTAACATTATAATCCGCGTATTTATGCAATACAACTCCTGTTTTGGGACACCCCTATTCAAAGTAGACTTAACTCCTATTGAAGGGGCAATTTTCCATGAAACAAGAATATATATTTAACACTACGGCCAATTAAAAGGACACGTTAATAAGGGGACAGGTACACATTTGAATTACCCAAAAATGGCGAAATAAACACCTATTTATCCACGATGATTGAGACACTTTATTATTGTTTCACCAAAACACAATAAAATCAAAATAATAAATTCATTCAAATATATATTTTGGCAACTTTTGTGCAATCATCTTCAACATCAAGCATTTTTATCTTGATCCTTAAATTGTATTGGTAGGCCTATGGCCCTTGCCTCGTATAAACCGATCTTGTCAATCTTGACTTGACCGTAGGTTTGTTTTTTTTTTGTTTCTTTTTCTCGTGGTACATTCATACAGTCCATATCGTTACTTGTATACATATTCCTAAGCCATTACGGTATTCAACAATACATATACTTCTCAGCTTGGGCATTAAGCTCAATAGTATATCAAGAAAAGAATAGTTAGTCCATTATTTTAATAGCACTTGAATCATGTTCCTGTACGTTGAAGTTGATTTTGTATCCTAAATATATTGTATTTGTATGTATTGTAAATTATTGTTACAAATTAGTTTAAATTGAAACCCAAGCAGATCTCAGAAAGGGGTTCTTCGATTGTTTCTCTCTTTTTCTATGAACGTCATATGCTCTACTGCACGTTGATTACTAAACCTAAATCAATGTAGTTCTTCTCTAATGTACGGAAATTACAGTTTAATTTTATTTATTGAAAAAATACATTTACTTTCAGAACCAGCAGAATCAGTGGCGGACGTATTATTCTCCGCATTTATCTTTCTTGCAATAATCGTTTTCGGAAGTGTCGCTTTTTTTGGTAACATCACCACAATATGTGTTGCATTAACTACGAAAGAAATACGAAGGAAACGCAGCAATTACCAAATAATGAATCTGGCTGTAAAAGATGCTATAATGGGGGCGTTGTTTATCGTAATGTTATGTACAATTGCACCCGAAGTAAATCATCTTTCTTTTATTGCGTTTGTACTAAGTCATTCATCTTCAATCACAATTTTGACAGTTGCAATGGAACGCTGTTTTGCTGTTATTGCGCCATTTCAACATATCCGGTACGTTACAAAGAAGGCATTGATCATTGTTATAGTCATAGATTGGTGTGTAAATATAAGTTTAGTTATTACTCATGAATTGGTATATTCATATTTTTATCGATATGCTTTTCAGGAAGTTACTTTTATTTATTGTCTTGGACTACTAATTGCTTCAGTGGTTACATTCCTCTTACATCTAGTGATGATTTTAGTTGTAAGGCGACATGCTTCAAATATTAACCAATTAACCAATGTATCGCAAAGAAGAATAAGGCAAAATACTAACCTGATAGTTACATTCGCATTGATTGCTGGAATATTTCTTGCCTGCTATTTACCGTTTGCTGTTACTATCTTAATCGACCTCATAAGGGGAAATTTAAATCTTCATAAGGCTAGAGTAATACTGTGTCCATTTTTGCCATTTAATTCAGCGGCTAATATGTTTATCTACTGGTGGCGAATTCCAGAATTTCAAATGGCTTATATGCGTACACTGTGTTGTCAGAGAAATACATAAGTCCCAAAAGGAAAGGTGATTAAACCCTGACCTACAGCAATGGAAACATATTGATAACAATATTAACTCAATAGGAGTATGCCTAAATTAATTAGGAAACTTAGGCAAATTAGTATAGTAGACCTACATATGTATACATTTCACAAAAACTAGGCCTTTCTTTCTACTTTTGGGCGGACAATGTTTATGTAGTCACAGGAATTTGTTCCTTCTCTGTATAGCTCCATCCGTCTCTTGTTGATCTTTTTTATCTTTGTAACGTAGTTGCAGACTTGATTGGAACAAATGGATATATTATAAATCCGATGTTGGTCTATTATGGGTTAAATTTACTAAAATAATTCTCGAATATATAGTATTGCGAATTATTACTACTATCTTAATTTTATATATTTGTAAATGATATGCATATCCTTAATCATATGTTAATGATAAACATTTTAAGGACTGTCCGACTATCAAATTTTATTTTACAAACACAAGTGACATGCCTTAACATGGTCATGATGACATGACATCATGACTATATATGAGCATATAGTCAAAAAGAATGTCATAGTCTGGCCAGGGCTTTAGTAGCTGTCATCCCAATTTGAAAATGTAGAATGGCAATGTATAGCCACTTTGCTTATAAAATAAAAATAATAATAATAAAAATAATAATAATAATAATAATAATAATAATAATAATAATAATAATAATAATAATAATAATAATAATAACAACAATAACAATAATAATAATAATAATAATAATAATAATAATAATAATAATAATATAGTAACACTTTATTTATTCACTTAGACAATAATAAAATACTATTGTCATAATATCGTGATAAAAAAAGAAAATTATTATAATAGGCCTATTTGTATTTCTACAAACGGAAATTATCTACATTATAAAACAATTATGGCATATGCCTAGTATAGCGAATTACTAGGCCTACTCAATTTTATATCTTTGTAAAAGGTACGAATATCTTTAATTGTTAATAATAAGCATCTTAAGCCCTGTCCAGACTATCAAATTTTATTTGACAAAAACATGTGATGCCTAAATTTAGACTGGGTTCCAGTCCCTAAACTTTGTTTTAATCAGTGAAAATGCTTGAAAAAATTAATCGAATTTGGCACCAAGTGCGTTCCATATTACTTATTTTATGTCGTCATAAAAAGTTTCTCAATATAACCAGACGCTGGTGGCGCTCTTCGAAAGTATCTAATAGAGTTCCTATGTAGAGTGTTAGAGTATCTAACACTAGGGAAAACCATTAATTAGAGGCTTGTGGCAAGTGTAGCCCAAATATATGTTCATGATATCACACCATGACCATATATAGGCACATCATGACTACATAAGAATACAACAGTTTTTTTGTCAAATAAAATGTGAGTCTACAGGGCTTTAATAGCTACCACCTCAATTTTTAAATGTAAAATGACAATTATATTAAAATATAGCACAATTCCGTGTATATATTATACTTCTTCAAGCTTTATTTGTGTTAAATGAATTCGTAATGACACACAAATTAGTCTGTAAAGTATACAGTATCAATTACTGATCTAAATAGAATGCTCCTCAAACTTTCTATAAATGTTCGAATACTGTAAGTGCCACTCTCGCATAAGCGCATCTCCCGAATAAGTATATATTACCCTGTGTGTAATGAAACACTTTGAGAACCAGGATTTTAAATACAATGTATACAGAGTTATGAATAAACAACACAATGAAGACACAAGCTGGCTTATAAACCTTTATTTACGATGACGTAGGACCTATGATAGGCCCACTGAACTACGGAAATACGTGAAGTAACATGCTATCGGGCATAGAAAGCGATACGCCAATATTTTTTGATAAGCTCCGCTCTCGATAATAAGCGCCGCTTTCGAATAAGCTTCGCACTGAAGCCTCTTAAAAAAACCAAAATGGTGAGCCCCATGCGAACATTAACAAACTTACATGATATGCAAAACTAAGCTCAATGTGAACATTTATTTGTCAACTTTATCAACCAAATAAAATTCCGATTCCGTTGGCTGCTGGCTGTTTAACTCAATCGACGAATATCTTGCACGAATAATTGTACGGAAGATTTTACCGATGAGAAAAACGCATCCTAAGATAAGTGCAATCAACTCGCAAATGTCGGCAGCGTTAGAGTCAAACTCAAAATTAAGACTTCCGAGGCTGGCAATTATTACGACAATGTAGGGTGTGAAAGTATAGCGAGTGTATTTTTCCCAGAACGTCACGTCTAGTCCGAAGTATATCGTAGTTGCTATTATGATCACAACATACAGTATTGTTGACGCCAACATGCCATCCACTTGGGTTGATTCCCCATACGTCAGAGCGATGGCACCATTAAGAAAGGACGCGACGAAAGCCCAAGTTGTGTACATTGAAAGGCCATTTTGAACAAGAAGGCGATTAGCCACTAAGTCGAACCTAAATAAAATAATAGAGGTATATTTATAAAGATGCAGAGTATGTACTTCTATCAAACAAGTGAAAGTATACCCAACACTGATTATTGTAAAAATGGTCAAGTCCCATTAAACCTTGCCAGTAAAAAAAACACACAATATGCTTTGTCTTTGTTTGAGTGATTGTGTTAGGCCTAATAATATACAATGTTATCACATTATACTATTTAAAGTCGGACGGAGAGCAGGGTCAAATTTAAAGATAAAACGTACCTGAGGTTCTTTTCCATATATGATTTATACTTTTCCACTCGTCTGTAATTGACCCAAAGACAAATGGCGCAAGACACCACAATAAATAACAAAACCAAGGAAGAATAGCCGATTAACTTCCGATCAAAGAGAAACAACCAAACGACCAGAAGCACCTGGTTGAGGCTGTACACCAAGGTAAATTCAGGTGGGAACACAGGTATAACTGTGTAAAGACGACCTTCCTCGTTTGAGCGACAAAATGTCGATAAAGCGTACGCAACCCATACGATCTCAAAGAAAAAGATAAATGCCCAAATGGAGAATGTCCAATCTGCTGGAGTTGCTTCGATTGGGAAATAATCTGAAATGTCTCCAGTCAGGTTTTTGAATAATCCAAGATCTGTTAAAGAGTAGAATATCGTCAAGTATAACTACCAGTAGTAAAATCTTGAAAAGGTCATTAAACATTGCATTTCTCTCAACTTCTAAGTGAAACAAATAAATTATGCGTTTTCACTGAGTTGTACACAATAGGGTTTCACCATTTTTACAGTGTTAAAATGTGGTTTGAATTGTAATCATAGAACACAATAAAAAAATGCTAAATGCTAAATTTAGCATAGCTTAACATTGCGGTTGTGATGATGATAATGAATGATAATAAGAATGTTGATGATGACGATGATGATGATGGTGATGACGAAGATGTTGGTGATGACGAAGATGATGTTGAAGAAAATGATAATGATATAGTTGACAACGATAATAATGATGATGATGCATATTCGCTGTCAACACCACGAACTGTAGAACAGAAGGATAAATTATTACACAAATATCGTCACTCTCCCACCCAATAAACAAGCAATGTTTCATATCCCTACATAACCACAAATATAACCGACAACATTTGTTAAGTAACAATACGTTCTATCTCAATTAAAAATAACCAAGCTATAAAAACAAAACAAAAACTTACTAACTCCGGCGCCAGTAGCTGATAGCTGAGCGATCACAAAACCTACAGCCGTAACGACTGCCATAACAACAGTACTTATGATGTACACGTTTTCTTTCGAAACACCCATTGTCATTCAGAGATCGGTAGTCTACGATGAAAACCCTGTAATATTCAAAACCATTAAAATACAAATTTTGAGCAACGAACAGGAATATATGCGTTAAGCCTGGTTTTTATAAAATGCGCTACACTGTAGCTGCATTTCTGCAATCGGGAATGCTCCTCGATTCGAACGACCAATGAGCGTCGCCGAAAGCTGCGGCAATAGGCTATAGCGATTTTATGGCAACAAAACATTTTCTTGATAGATAAACATTTACGTTACGGCATTGCACACAAAATGCGCTCTGTTGAGATACGGGATTTTGCCAAACATGGTAACAACACCAGAATTTTCAACATTTGCATTTCCACACAAACACAATATTGTAAAAAATAGTAACAAAACAACATAAACGTACAAACATACGTGTTTTTGGGACATGTGCGTATTCTTGACCCTAAATAATACCTTTTGATTGGTTGTCAAGGTAAATTAACTATCTTTTTGAAAAGTTAATTTTTTAAAGTTTTAAATGTTACAGGTATGCTAGTACATATTCAATGATACAGCTAGTTCTGAATAATTGAATTTTTGTGTGATTTGATTTATAGGGATATAGATTAATTTAAACTTGCGGTTCAAATAAACGATAAGGTATGGTGCCTCATCAACTCTCTGTGCTGGTAACCTTGATGTCAAAGTCACATTCAAAGTCAAAGAATTAACTCAAGTCAACACCCAAAACGGAAATTCCGTCGCTTGCATAAGTGTAAAATAATACTTAAATGAATAAGAAGTTACACAACTCCGGACAACATGGATACAAAATATAACAAATTGGTTTAACCTGTGAATAGGCCTATCCATCAGGGGTGGCACCAATAGAGGAGTGGCTCTCCCCACCCCCACCCCGCGGGGAAAATGGGGAGAATAAAAAAATTACATATTTTGTTTAACACACAGGCCTAGTAGACTCTAAAATCGATTAAGTAGGAATTTGAAAGCCCTAGATTGTCAATTTCCGAGGGTTGCAAATGTCCGTGTTCGGTCCTCCGGCAGAAACATCCTAGATCCAACCATAATCCAACACATCTTTAGGGAATGAAGAGTGTCCGGTGAGGCCTTCCTCGTGTCTGTGTCCTAATGATCGGGTGGAATGCTTGTATTAAGTTCGCGAAGTCTGCGTATTCTATATTTTTATACATGGGAATTTAAAACGGGGTCATCTCAACTGTTTTTAAGAAGTTACTTAAGTCTATACATAATGTTGTTATAATTTTGAACTGAAAGCGCGCGACAAAAGTTTGAATATTTTAATTTTTTTTAAATTTATATCTTAAATGAGAATAACTGCATATCGATGTGTTGTTTGAACAAAGGAAACAAATCACAATCTATTGTATATAGTAAGCCTATCTGTGATCATGTCAAGGAGGTTGCATAACCAGGTTAACCTTCTTGCCTTGTTTATGCAACGCCGTCTTCAGCATGACGTCAGCGCTCAGCTTATATAACCTCGAAATATTAACGTTGACCTTAGTTGACCGTTATACAATTTTTGCATACAGCCCAACCGTTTATTTATTACGGCGACAAAACAAGACTATATGCAGCCATGCATAGATGTGAAATAAATATTTGTAGGCCTATATTCTATTATGTATATTACAAATTACGTATTTGTTGAGACACAACCAGAAGACGAAAAACCAATTGAATAAGGTTCACGTTACAAACCAGTAAACAATAGGCCTACACATTAACCTTTCTCTAAATCCAGATGCCTGTTTAATTTGTTTACCTACAAGATGATTGGCAAACCTAGGTTACCTCCATGCATAAACTCTTGAGCAATGATCCTAAACTAAAACTAACTCACCTATCCAGTCATTAAGATTTTTTTACTAACGATTCAGAAATAGACAAACTGCACACAAATGCTATAGATGCCCGGAAAATATTTGAAGACTACCACCCATTGCTAGACATTCGAGTAAATTTTAAAATTATAAACCCCAAATTATCAATTATTAACTTTAACTTACCAACGAAACTCACGATAACTATCGGGCGAACAAGACGCTGTGTAGCAAAATATCGTTGGTATTTATAGTGCCTCAAAGCATTATGGGAAGGAAGCTAAACCAAGTTGTTGAATATTCAGAAGATTACCATTCCTCTTCTCATCTTCATAATCGCAATCATAATCAAATTATTCACGATAGAGTTCGATAGTAGCATTAATGTCATCTTTATAATCATAATCGTAATCATAATCAGTCATATGCCTATCATATTCATAACCACAAACATAACCACAATTGGTTAGGATTAACCATAGCCATAGGCCTAACGGAATAGCATTTGCAGTAGGCCTACCCGCTGGTCCTTGGGAATTGGATTCTACGCCCAGGCTACGCATGGAGGAAATAACGGTAGTAATCTAGAGGTCGTGGTTCGATTCCCATCCGAATCACTTACAATGGGGTTTTTTCCGTTCGCAAGTTTGTTGGGAACTAAGTACTAAGTATGTCTCTTATACACATCTAGATGTGTATAAGAGACAGGTGGAGTTTCATGTAAATGTTTCGTACGGAAAAAAAATTCGCAGGCGGCGAGATGAACAGCGAATATAGCTCTGGAATTAACAGCGCAGGAACAGTGCAGGAACAGTGCAGAGCCATATATATAAAGAGTTGCGACATTCCGCTCCTTGGTTTACGAAAGTCACGTGGTACACACCGTCCATTTTGTTTCATAATCTTCCCGATGAACACATGCAAAGTATATGTGTTACGTACATTGCATATATAGTGAATGGACTAGATTGTTCAAAACCCCAAAATGGTGGTAGTCTACATTTTTGTTTATCACATTCGAATAAATTCTTAAATATTCTAGAAACCACTAAATCTAGATAAATACATTTGGCATTGCTTGAAAGCTGAATTAATATACTATGTTCTTGAAATATTACAGAAATGAATAGTGGTTGAAAATGCAAGGGGCCTAAGGTCAGTGGCGTAACGACCGTGAGCTCGCGGCGGCGGACCCCGGTCCCCCACTAAAAAAAAAAGCTCCTACTACCTAACACTTTACTACGGAGTATTATTAACAGTATCGTAACGCATGTGCATTTTGTGGTCATGTCCCAGTTCAAATGGGCCCCGGAGAGGCCACGGGGTCCCTCTTCTACCAAGCTCTCTACTAGTACTACAACGCCATGACAATACGGTACTTTTTCCTATAATTTAAATAGACCGAAATCGCACAAAAACACTCTTGGGAAGATATATAGAGGGAGCCCTTTGTACTACGACCCAGTATTTTACTATGGGGTTTGACCAGTTATGTAACGCCGTGCTTTCTAAGGAAACGCCCAGTTCCAAGTTCAAATGAGCTCCGGAGCTCCCACGCTCCCTCTCCTCTTACTACTACAAAGCACTACTCGGATGCTTTTGACAACACATTTTCTTTTAATTTTTAAAAATGATAGGACCTCGGTCTGTTTTATGAAGGTTCTTCTCATCTTTTATCCACTTTTTAACATTATAAAAGCTTAATTTGTAAATTGAAATTGATTTGATGAATAAAGAATTGAAATGAATGATTCGTGGTATCAAAGTGACACTTTATCAGAACAATATATTATTTTGGTTACCTAAAGGTATTTTCAAGCCTAGACGACCCGATAAAAATGCTCCAGAATTCGTAGGCCTACTACAAATACAGCCTATTATTTAAAGTGTTGGAATGGATGGTACCGTACACCTTATAGAATATAACCAGGGGTAGATCTAAAGAAAAATCTGGGCAGGGGCCGGAGGGGTGTGGGGTTGGTTTTGGGATTTTTGTTTAGAAATGCTTGAGACCATAGACTGATGGAATCGAATAAAAAATTAGCTTGTGATTGAATGATTGTTTGATAATGATGGAAAAGCTTCATTGGAACTTAAATCAATACATTCATGATTAAGTATATATAACACGCTAATTAAATGCACGACGCAAATGACGATTTATGCACAGAACTAATTTATATATCGTTGCACGCCAATATTCAAATTAAAAATGTGTGAAAAATATTAGTTGTTAAATAGTCGCACGACATTTTTTGACATTTTCTAATAAATATGGAGATTGTCCATCACGGTTAATTCGTAAGCGAAAATAATTTAGTGATATGTAAGAGCACCCTAACATGCTCTCACCCCCACCCCAGGTCCTATTACTCGTTACGTCATTGATTAGTGTGGGGGGGATGAAGCGAGGCGCCCTTACACCAATTGATTATCATGAAATATTTTGATGGGTCTTTTTTTTTTTTACACGTTAGTAAATTAGTTAGTTAGTGGTTTTGCCAATGTATGGGGGAATATGCCGATATATATCGAATGAGCCAGTTGCGGCCTAAGGCACATTGATTTTAGACAGTGAGAGCTACTCATTGCTGTTACACCAGTGCTGCAAAGTTGCCCACAACTTAATCTTGGCGAATAACTACAAAATTGGTTTCAAGAATGAAACCAATGTTCTACTGTAACATGTTTTATGATGAAGATACAAAATATTATTTAGGAACAGAATAAATAATTCATTTAGGTTTTCAGGTTTTTGTAATTTGCGGTTCACTCGTACCCATACACTGTATGGAGTGTTACTGTAAGGATTTTATTTTACTAATTAAAATTTAAAGGATAAAATTCATAGGATCTTACGTTCTTGTAATAGCTAATGTTTTAAATTTATATTCCACTTCATATTTTGTAATGCTTGTAAATTATTATTTTTTCTTTATATTAATTTCAAATAAAGGTACAGTACAATAAACACTAACAGATCTATTCTTTTTCAGCACTATTTATTATAATGAACTTCATGTTATCTTAAGTGTTGTACTAATATAATTATAGTTTCTCTCTGATATTAACACCTGAGTTTACATATGCAATGCTACAACAGAAAAAAATAATAGAATCATTTTGTTCCGAACTTATACGTTTGAACAAACTATTTGAACTTATACGATTTAAAATTGTAGGAGAAAACATAAATACATAATACTTTTGTAGATTATTCATGCAAGGAAAATATATACACACAAAAATACATAATGAAAATAAAAAAGAATAAATACATGATGACAATGTTAGATATTAATTTAATATTATAATTCGTAATAGGATAATATTTATTACATTTCTATAAATCTCACTTTGAAGTATCATCTATTGTCAAAATACAAATTATTATAACAAAAATACTATGTGCAATATTTAATGATCACTAAATAAAACATATAATGCATATAATCAATGAGTATACAGTGCACTACCCACATTTTTAAGTCCCAAAGGTGGTTTCCAATGCAGTTCTATTTATACTCTTTGAGATAATACAATACAAAAACCAAAGGATACAGTATTTATTATTAGCAAAAAAAATATGGTATGGTAACTCCAAAGAATGACAACCGTGAGGCCATAATTCATTCTATGTTGCGTTCTTCTTGAAAATGTTCAAATAAAGAACAAAACAGAATAAATTATGGAATCACAGGTTGTCATTCTTCGGAGTTACCAAATGAATAAAATAGCAATTCTTCACAAAATAATAATAATTTACTTTAGTTAAATGAACTCAAACTTTTCCCTGAAGTCTACATATTTTCTTTACAGGTTGAAATATAGTAAATAAAAATGCTCCTTAAACTTTACAAAAAACGAAATCCAATCTGGAGTTTACCAAAACAGACCATTTACAGACATATGAAACGAAAATGTCGAAAAGTATTTGCAAAATAAGTAAAAAAAATTGTGTTTACAGGTAGGTGGTTTAATCATCCTATTAGAACTAACATGTTGCACTAAAGCATGTACGGATGAGTTTACCGATCAGGAAGACGCAACCCAGGATAAGAGCTACAAACTCACAAATGGACAAAGTGGTGTCAAGGTCAAAATCGAAATTGAGGCTTCCAAGACTGGCAACAATCACGACGATGTAGGGTGTTAGGGTATAGCGAGTGTATTTTTCCCAGACTGACATGTCTAGCGAAAAGTACAAAGTAGCTACTAATATGATCACGATATACATTATTGTGGATGCCAACTCGCCATCCACCATCGCTTCATACTTCAAAACAACGGCGCCATTAATAAGGGTTGCGACGAGGGTCCAGGTGGTGTACATTGCAATGCCATTCTGAACCAGAAGACGGTTAGCCACTAAGTCACCCCTAAAGTAAATAAAACAATATGGAATAAAAAGTTTCATTAAATTCTTTTGCAGTACACTGTATTTAATAATTATGTTAAACTGTATATTGAACTTCAAATTACAATTAATAATTTAATAATAATAATTTAATTTAATCATCTTTTTTAATGATATTATACAGTATTTATTCTCTAAAATTAAAAGCAATATTGACATTTGAAACAAAACTTACATTAGGTTTTGTTGCATGTATGACTTATACTGATCTACTTGTCTGTAATTAATCCAAAGACAGAGGGCGCCAGTCACAAAAACAAACAACAAATCTAAGCCAGAATAGCTGATGTATTTCCGATCCCAGAGGAACAACCAACCGACCATGAGCACCTGGTTGATGCTGTACAGCGACGTGAATCCAGGTGGTAGAACAGGTGCAACTGAATAGACCGGGCCTTGTTTGGTCGAGCGACATAATGTCGATAATGCGTATACAATCCAGAGCATCTCAAAACAGTAGATGAAACCCCAAATGGAGAATGTCCAATCGGCTGGAGTTGCTTCGAGTTGGTAAAAATGCGACAAGTTTCCAATGGTGTTGTGGAATATTCCAAGATCTAAAGTATTATTAAGTGGATTGAATAGTAATGTTAAAGCCAGGCTCCAGAGAAAAAAAAATTTGTTGATGTTGTACAAATTACTTTTCTGGGATACAAAACACATTTGACGAAAAAGTTAATGAGATACAGATACTTGAATATAAAAAAAAGAAAAAGAGGCGAAACCACACTTTTTTCACACTTTCCCCCAGTTTTTTTAAATATAGAAAAATATGTATCTCATTAACTGTTTTTTGTCAAATATTGTTTTTGTGTCTTTTGTATGATATGTGCAACATGTATTAAAAAGGTCTATTTTCCTGCGAAGCGTGACTTTAAGCAGACATGGATATAAAAATAGGTCAAAGGGTCAAACTGAATTTTTGATTTAATACTGAGGGTTGTATCCAACATTTCCGGAAAAACCTTCAGGCACTGCTTTGATACAATTTTATGCTTCAGATTTTTATATTAATACTGTTTAGAAATGGTCGGTGTCGGGCAATAAAATCAAGGGGTTTTCTAGAGAAAGATGGTAAGCGGGATGCACAAATATGGTTGCCACACTATACCTGCCTACCAGTGTTGTAACATAGAGGTACAATAATACCTACATGGCATGTACATATTTTACTTTCTATTTAATGCTCAAATCACTGCAATTTAGCTTCTCGCTGCTAACTGATTCTTAAAACACTTGAACTTGATAAAAATAATATATTTGTTTAGTTCAATAATAAGATTTTTCATTATCTGTATCAATCATCAAAACTTCTACTTCTTCCTATTGTATAGTGCTAGTAAGCCAGTGCTGGAGTTTGTTAAATCCAGGCTATGGAGGTAAACTGGGAAGCGGTTAATGAGTGGTTATGCATGTTTCCCCCAGTTTTTAAATATTTAAAAATCTGATCTCATTAACCACATCAGTTTTTCTGCAAATATATGCTTTTTTATGTCTCAGAATAAATTTTTCTCAGGAGCCTGGTACAGCAGTACATCACCTTATCCATCCTTAATTACGCCAGCCTAACAACATGTTTCTTAATAACTTAAATTTTTGTAATTGAAAAATTTATGAAACCCACTCACCAATTCCGATGCCTGACCCTGCAAGGCTAGAGAACACAATACCAGCAATCGCAAAGAGGGTCATAAGACCAGTGCTTAGGAAGTATGTACATGCTTTCGAACAACTCATTTTCAATGTAAGTTTGGTAGTCAACAATTAAAACTGTATTTGAAACAAAATAAAGACATTGTAAATTTTGTGTGTACTAATGGTTGGTTAAATATTATACAGTAGCTTCTCTGATCTATACACAGTACATCTGAAATAAATTCTAAATTGGTGTAACCAGAGTGTTGTTATATTGCTATAACAACTCCCTGGTGTAACAAAACCACTGCCTATTTTTCTAAAAGCCAATCATGAAAATAAAACTTTCCTAATGCAAATAATTGAAATAGTTTGGCATTTCGGCCATGTTTCTGCAGAATTTCAATATATTATAAAATATATTTTTGGAATACCTCCAAATTTTGTGGTCCATCATGCAAAATTATGACAAAAATGCAAGGTCTTCTACATCAAACACCAATTTGTTGGGTAATAACTGCTACATAAACATGACCTTAGTTAGCCTGGTCACAATATTAATCAGCCTGTTTTGTAATATTTATCATTAATTCTGAAGTTGCTTAAATATTAGTTTCTGTTCGTGTGTATGAGTGTAACTTTAATCAGTTGCATTTTAGTATTTTACAAACTCCATTAATCATGACTACAAATTTGAACAAGCTATCTTAATATGACAGTTAATCAGATGGCATTGTTGTGAACGGACGTATGCGCTGCATAGCTCCCAATTTAGCATAATAATGAGCCAGAAACCAAAAAGAACCGCTTCGAAGCAGCCTGTCGGTGAAGACGATGATTTTGAATCCTTCGTTAAGCAGTCACTAGAGAAATTGATTAACGGACAGAAAGCTGTTGAACATAAATTATCTGAATCCATTGAATGGAATGCCAAACGAATAGCTGAGTTAGAAAGGTCAGGAAAAGCAAAGGACAAGAAACTGAAACTATTGGAGGCTGAATTAGAGCAAGTAAGTGTTGAAATGGATAAAATTAAGAGTGAGCTTAATAGAACACAGCGGTACTCAAGAAGAAACAACATAAGAATTATTGGAATGAAAATAACTGATGGTGAAAACTGTATACTTAAAGTAGAATCTTTATTACTGTCTCTTATACACATCTAGATGTGTATAAGAGACAGGTACATATACTATGTACTTTAAATAGAAAACGCATGTTAAAATCAAAAAATAATTTTGATAAGGCCCTGATGACAAGAGCAAAATGTTTGTGTTGCTTAAGTCCAGTCAACCAATCAACCCTAAATTATGAAAATAATATTTTGTTTATTTTTCCAATAAATCTTTAAATTGACCAGTAACATAACATTAGGACGTTATTTGAGCATGCAACTTGTCTTAGTTATGAAAAATTGGAGCTGGAGTCTTCCCAGTTGGTTCACCTTTGCACACCCCGACCCTGGTTACATAGCTTATTATTGTATCATGTTTGTCGACAGCCAACGAGAGGCTGAAAAGTTAATTTAAATAAAACTAGAATAAGCATATGGCATGTTTGAATAAATTTTGGTGACGCTACAATTTTTCTGGAGTGTCAATCAAACTTAACAACCCGCCAATCAAGACAGGGCCAGAAATATGCACATGTTTAACAAGCACACGTTTAACAAGCACACGTGTTCATGTCCCACAAATGCACTTGTTCGCGTATCTTTTAACACTGCTGTTTTGTAGGGCTTTTGCAACAATATTCAAGGGCGGGGCTTGTGTTCAGCAAAATTTCACATATCAGTAAACATCACGCCAACAGATCTTTATCGGTCTTGTAAATTTATTACTTCATGATTTAAAAAATTACTATATACAACAATGTAAATTCAGAAAACAGAAAAAATAACAGAAACAACCTGTATATGATTATGAGCACATTAATTCATGTTTTAACACTGTTTATCAGTTAACATGAACGTACATGCATAATAAAAAGATCTCCATGACCAATTAAAGACAGCTTTTGGGACCATGGTTGTCACTGGTCTTTAGCAACTCTAGTTTCTAATATAAAATTGGGACCACAAAAAAAAAGTGGTTTTTAATTTGGAGGTGGTCTTTAATTGGATGGTCTTTAATTAGAGGGAAACATGTAAATAAAACTCATTACTTAGCTAAAAATATTGTACTGTATTAATAACCATATTAAATACAATATATTATATTTTATTTGCTAAATGAATCAGTTTTTAAGCACCGACTTTAATCTCATGGTGAAATTAACAATACTACATTACTACAATAATAAAACTAATGTCAAATCAAGTGAAATAATGTTTTCATATTCCTGAAATATTGAAGTTTTGTATTAATGATAATATAAAACATATTTTTCTATTTCTAATCTCATGGTGAAATTAACAATAAAGTACTACATAAAATAATAAAACTAAGGTCAAATCAAGTAAAATAATTTTTTTTTAATATTCTTGAAATATTGAAGTAATGTATTAATAATTATGATATTAAATATAATATTTTTTAAATTGCAACAGGAATCAGTTTTCAAATACCAACTCTAATCTCACAGTGAAATTTCCAATACTACATAAATAATAATAAAACTAATTTCAAATCAAGTGAAACAATGTTTTTATATTCCTGAAATATTAAAGTTTTGATATCACAAACGAATAGCATTTGGAAGCTATTTATCCTAATATGACTAACGTGCTGCAATAATAATTGTACGGAGGAGTTTACCAATCAGAAAAACGCAACCTAAGATAACAGCAATTAACTGAGAAATTGAAGAAGTGCTGTCAGGGTCGTAATCAAAGTCCAGACTTCCGAGGCTGGCAACTATCACGACGATGTAGGGTGTGAGGGTGTAGCGAGTGTATTTTTCCCAGATAGTCACATCTAGTAGGAAGTATAGAGTAGATACTAATATGACAAGGATATACATTATTGTGGATGCCAATGCGTCATCCACCATCGCTCTATACGTAAGAGTGATGGCACTATTGAGAAGGGTAGCGACGAGAATCCAGGTGGTGTACATTGCAACGCCGTTCTGAACCAGGAGACGGTTAGCCACCAAGTCACCCCTGGAATAAAAGAATATAGGAATATTGGTAACAATCCAGACTATAATTACATCTACAATTATAAACATATTTTAAAAAATCACTGTATCGTGAGGCAGTATGTTAACCAAAAAATAGTTTGTAATATGTACTCTGTATAAATATAATGGTTGAAATTTTTTTATGATTTTTTTTGTTGTGAAAGTATAAATTTTGCTGATAATTTGACCACAAAACTATGTTTTTGTTACATTTTATTTTATTATGTTTAATATACAGTGACATAAGATATAGTACTGTATACGTACATGAGGTTTTCTTGCATGTATGACTTATACTCTTCTACTAGTCTGTAGTTGATCACAAGACAGAGGGCCCCAGTCACAAAAATAAACAACAAATCCACGCTAGAATAGCTGAGGTATTCCCGATCAAAGAGGAACAACCAACCAATCAGAAGCAATTGGTTGACGCAAAAAAGCAAGGTAAAACTAGGCGGCAGAACTGGAGCAACAGAGTAAACCTGGCCTTGTTTTGTAGAGCGGCATAATGCAGATAAGGCGTATACGATCCAGAGAATCTCCAACAAAAAGATGAATCCCCAAATTGAGAATGTCCAATCGGCTGGAGTTGCTTCAATATGATATTTATCCGACAGTTCTTTATTGGTGGTGTGAAATAACCCAAGCTCTATTAAGAAGTAGAATAGTTTGAAAAATTAAAAAAAAAACCTCCTTTCAAATATTGAACCACACATATTTAAAGTATAAAATGACAGTACTGTACTTGTCATGATGACGATGAGGATGTAGATGATGTTGATGATAACACATGACAACTCCACTAACAAATATCTGGAGCAGAATTTTCAAATACAGTACTGTAAACCAATTCATCAATTTGATAATTTATATCCACACACACGAAGTGCATTTTCCCATGAAACACATTAACAAATAACGAAAATTCATCCCTTTACATGATCAGACATTATGAATAAGACATGTAATACATAAAATTCTGTCTGTTAACTGAAAATCCACAATCCTTAATAAAAATTGCTTTATCTCACCTTTTCCTATCGGTGAATTTGCTAAGACAGCTAGTACAGCACTTGCAATCGCAATGATTGTCATTAAAACAGTGCTTAAGACGTACAAAGTACTCATTCTCATTCACTGTCTGTAGCCTAAAGTATGAGGAATACCTGTAACAAGTGAAACCAAATGGCAAAACAACCTTGTGTTATTAGGTCAATACAATAACAACTAAAATCAAATGGGGGCCTTATCTACAGGATATTTACCTAATTAATTGATAAATAGAAAGAGATAATACAACTGTTTTAAGCAGGTTGAGCAATAGGCTAGATATGTAGCTATTAGTAGTACTACTACATAGTTACCAACCGACTCCCATCGTGCGGAACAGTCCCACATTTGAAAGTGATTTTGGATGAAACACACATTTTGCAGAAACATATGTGTGACCATAAATTTGTTACGCATTTAGTATAAGTGTATGCGTGATAACAAATTATTACGAATTCAGGGGAAAATGTATTTAAAATTAAAAGAAACTGGTTTTAGTAAAATATATATAACGGTCATACAGTAATGAGTCACTATTAGAGAGGTACTCGTTACCTCGTTCAATAATCAATTCACCACGAAAATTTCTTTTTTGAGCAAAATAACTCAGCCAGCCACACACTTAGTAGAATGAGGCGCGTACGGTCTTGCACGTTCATTGTCACAACCAACTGTTGATCATAATGTATGACTCAAACCTGACCCCAACCAGCCCCTCCCCCATTTGTGTAGCCACAAATTTCAAATCTCTCAGGTTGGTAACAATGGTACACTAGGCCCTAGGACTAGTACTACAGTACTTTGAGGTCTAGGCTAGTAGCCTGCCTAAAAAGTAAGAACACATTACTGCTTTTTATCTCTCCAGTTCCCCATCATGGTCCGGATCAATGTTTTCCATTTTTACGTCATCATCACACTTTATTTCATCTTATCCTTTGATTATATACCAAGATACAGACATTCTATTTTATTCACTGAGAAAACGTTTCAGAATTGGGCATAACCTACCATAGGACTAGATAGTTCGCTGGGCCCTGATCCTGTCTTACTCAGCCAGGTCAGGAGGAGGTAGCCAGATAGTGTTGTGATACATTACTTACACAGTTTAGCCTAGGCCTACGGCCTAGCCTTACGAGATTGCCACCGCAAATCTATTCTTGGCCCTAGCCTGACGCCAGACAGTAAATACATTTAACCTATAAGTTTTCTAAATTAGACATATCTATTTAGATTAATTTAAATAGAACAATACAAAATCTATAAACTACAAACCTGTAAGTTCGTAAAGAAAGTCAAACTTCCAACTTCCCAGCCTTCTTCGTCGCGATCAAAGATACTAGAAATACAAGATAGAGTTCTCCACACAAAAAAAGTGTTCCACTGTGTTCCACCGAAATGCATGGTGGGAATACGAAAAATGGGACGCCCCCTACAGCTGGATCTAAAAAAACTTGTGCCAAACTTTCGTTACCAAGTCGTCGCGTATTTTATTATCAATTCTCAACAAAGATACTAGGATATAAAAACAAACTGAAATAGACACCCAGACAGTGACATCGTTGAATACATAACCTCCTTGGTGGCGGTAGAGATCGTTGCTATTATCCAAATAATACATAAAACAATTAAAGCATAATCATGAATCAGTAAAGAATAAAACAACAATACAGCGCAGAATCGCATAGCCGGACGCACTCTTAGTGAAACAGTTTTCCTCCATTAGTGGAAAAGGAAGGGCGCCTTTTGCGTCTGGATATACTTAGCAACAGAAGGGCGCCCTGTACGTTGGGCACGAAGTATAGGAAACTTGCATGGTTAAAAAGAAGGGCGCCGCCTACGTTGGGCACGACTTCCGCCTCATTTTTACAATGCGAGAACTCTATCTTGTATTTCTAGTATCTTTGGTCGCGATCGCGAAACCTCAAGAGCATGACATTGAATATTCATGATTCGCGCACTTCGTACTATGGAACGCAGAACACGCAATAATATCGATCATTAGAACTCTACCTTGCCTTGCATCGATGATTTTATTTTTATTTCAACATTCTTTAATGAGGGTGGTCCATCCAACCGAAGCTGATCATTGGTGACCCTCAATACACAGAGTAAAACAAAACAAAAACGAGTATTATAGTAATTACTTTCAAGTAAAATTAATAACAACTTTTCAATTCAAAACTTACATGAAGAATTAATTCAAAATTATATAAAAAACCTAAAATTAAAATTAAATTACAATTAAAGATGTATATGAATTGAGCATGATTAAAAAACAATAGACAAAAGAGACATAAAAACAAGAAAGAAAGAAAAAAAAGTTGAGAATAAAGTAGCCCAAATCAAGTAATCATATAAAGTAATAATAGATAATAGGCCTATGCATATGAGAACAATAAATCAAATCATTATTAATTTAAGGAAAATAAATCAATTCAAATTAATATATAAAACAGAAAATAAATAATAAGGTAGGATGGCCATTCCGGTCTCCATGGCGATATGAAAGTAAGCTAATGTTGCTCGACACAGTAATTTTGTTTCATTTTCTCATTTATTTTAAACTAATCTGTAATTGATTTTAATTTTTCATCTGACCATCTGTCCTATTTTGAAATTTCAGTGAAAAAAAATAACATTATGGCTGTACCTAGGCCATATTTTTTTTTCAACCCAGAGGAGGAAGGATCAATATAATACAACATATATCTCTCTCATTCGAATTTAAATTGCCAAAGTGATACGTAAACAGCGTTTTATAACAAGGTGCTAAAAGTCATCGAAGTTATGTAAGTTAGAGGTGACGTCACAAGAGAAGGTGGTGTTATATAACGGCATTGTGATTGGTCAAAGGTCAAGTGGCATAATGAACTGCATATGCATTTATGAGCTACCAGCCCACCATACCACGGATGTGAAGAGCTAACTCGGGCTATGGCACAGGAGGAAATTGTCCTCACCACCACCACCATCACCATCATCATCATTATCATCATCAGATGTGCAATTAAATTACAGCAATATTGTAACAATTTTTCGTAATACTACATTCACCATCGCTGTATTATTCTTATCCCCTTTTAATATTCATGGCCATTTGCTAAGCACAGGCTGTTTTAATTTTACCACAGACCCTATATAGGGTCTGTGATTTTACTGTGGTGTGGGAGGTATTATAGTCCTCTATGATTTTACGAGTGGTGGCGACATAGCGAAGAGAGAGAAACTGCTTTATTTTCCCTTTGGTTTAATTTTTGGGGTGTAAGACGTGTTGCGGGGGAAGTGATATGAGTAAGATGACATAGGGGGTTGCAGTCAATTTATGGTAAATTGATTGTCATGATAAAAGGCGTGGAAATTAATTCATGTATATGCAGTGATAAAGCAGACAAGCGTTGGAAAATTGTAAGAAATTTATACGAAATATATATCTAGCCGGTATAGCCTAACGCTAGTATTCGTTTAAATGTATACAGCATATCAGCGATGATTAGTGAGGACGTACAACCCCAATTTTTTAGTAAAATTGAGTTTTTCCGGTAAAATATATCATTAACAGACACAAGTTAGGTAAATAATGTTACTCAGTGTTCGTGGTATCACAATAAGCCGTTGCGGTCATTTATTATAATAAACTTCATTCAATAAACACATAAGAATAATTGGTTTCAACTGAGTTGTTAATCCAGGTTGAAAGAAATAAAGAAAAATTAATAAATAGATAAAATGGTACAACAGAAAAACAATAGAAACAATCCGTTTGTGGAATCTGTAATCGATTACATTAATTTATTTGACACATTTAGCTCACAAAAGAATGCTCTTTTAAACATTAACTATAATTTCGACATTGATAGGCCTATATGAAATTATTAGCACTGTATTTAAAATTATAATATTAATAAAGATAATATTTTATTCAATATTGACGTCAGTAATTAACATGATGACATTAATATTATTACAAAATTAAAATTTATCAATAGGCCTAGGCTACATTAAACATACGCTGAAATATGATACGCAAATGTGGACAAATACTTGTAAAATCGAGTACAAAATTTTTTTAAAGAATGACACTGATAGGCCTATACCGTAACATTTGGTCATATTAAGCCGGACACTCACTGCACCATACGACGATCATATACGACCTTCGGCTGACGAATCCAGTTCTGCTCCATGTGAGCGCTAGGCGATGCGACGTCGTCTGCTGTTGATTGTCTGAACGGATCTCACTAGAAAAGATCCGTTGCTCGTCAGCGCGCCGACGACCGTCGGCGGGCGCGCAGTGTGTTCCCGGCTTTATAAGACGTAATAGGACTAACGTGTAATAACTGTACGGAAAATTTTACCAACAAGATAAACGATACCTAAGATAATAGATATCAACATGGTAATTGATGCTGAGCTGCTAGGGTCGAAATTAAAATTAAGGCTCCCTAGGCTGGCAACTATTACAACGATGTATGGTGTGAAAGTATACCGAGTGTATTTGTTCCAGACAGTAACATCTAGCACGAAGTATAGCGTAGTTATTATTATGATAAGGATATACATAATAGTAGACGATAACGTGTCGTCCACATTCGCTTTATACGTCAGAGTGATGGCACTATTAAGAAGAGTAGCAACGAGAGTCCAGGTTGTGTAGAGTGCGACGCCGTTCTGAACCAGAACACGGTTAGCCAACAAATCTTGCCTAAAATTTTTAAAAAGACAAATAGACGTTAAAAACAATAGAGAACAAAATAAAACAATACAATATACAAATTATCATTGTGTGTAATGATTAAAGATGCCTTTCAAAATTGTAATTAGTGGTAATATTTTCATGATGTTTTGTATCTATTAGAGTGTATTTAAGTAAATATACAATGATGCCGAAAGGTCCACTGATTAATCTAAGATAAGATAGTACAATACATACTCCAAGTATCGAAATGATGATGACATAATTAATGTCGAAATATTGAATCCCGACACGATGGCGTGCATTTCGATACTTGGAGTATGTACTACTTATGCAATGATGCCATACATATTTTGTAACATGATTAGCAATATCAAATTCTGACGTACGGGAGATTCTCTTGCATGTATGACTGGTACTTATCCACTCGTCTGAAATTGATCAGAAGACAGATGAAGCCAGTCACAAAAATAAACAACAAATCGATGCTCGAATATCCGATGAATTCCCGATCAAATAGAAACAACCAACCGATCAAAAGCAGTTGGTTCACGCTGTACAGTAAGGTATACTCAGGTGGTAGAACGGGCGCAACTACGTAGACAGGGCCTTGTTTGGTTGAGCGGCATAATGTTGATAAAGCATATGCGATCCAGAGGATCTCAAACACGAAGATGAATAACCAAATGGAGAATGCCCAACCTGCGGGGGTAGCTTCGATTTCGTACAATGCCGACACCTCTGTAATGGTGTAGTTGAATATTCCGAGTTCTATTAAGAAATTTAAAAAAAATAACGTTAGGATTATTTTACTGTGTATAAAACCTGAAAACTCATTAAACCAATCAAATCAAACATTTGAATTCCTATTTTATATTGGATCAAATATGTTAACACATTTTAATTTAAAAAATTGGCCTTTCCGGAGTGTAAATCAAACTTAACAACTGGCCAATCAGAACAAGGTGTACAATGCGCATGTCCCCGTGTTGTCCCACACAAAAATAACACTTATATTTACGTACGTTTAGGCTGTTATACAGGACCTTACGCAAAATATTGGAGGGACTTAGAGAAGATCCGTTGCTATAGTATTCAAAATATTTCAAATACGTTTATATAAAAGAATAAGCTTAAACTTTCAGAAAAAATAGAGAAATGTAGATTTTAACAATAAAAATACCAGGCTATAAGGCTTTAAAAAAGGCGCTCAACTTACCAACCCCGACACCTGATCCTGCTAGGGCAGCCAGCAGAGCACTTACACCCGCAATGACTGTCATAAGCACAGTGCTTAGGATGTACGCGCATGCTGTAAAACCACTCATTTTCAATTAGCGTTTAGTAGCCAACAATGAAATGTCTGTAATATATTTGAAAAAAAACTGCATTGAAATAATATGTTTCAGCAAAAGTGGGTTAAAGTATACGGCGATAGTCACAAACCACGCCCAGCACCCTTATCGTTATCTTTATGCGTAAGTACAAGCCTGCCTAATTGTTTATTGATTTACGTATTAAAATCTTTTGTACACGCAGTTATCCAAGATACAGATCAAGTGCAAATTTGAGGTCTTAATTCACAGGGCTTGGGAATATAAATATGAACTCTGTTAAGTTTAACCACACAGACTAAAGTTTAAGCAGCTATAGAATAATACTAAAACATTTACAAAACATGCTGATTTGGGACAAGGTCTTAAATGATTTACTGATTTACTGGTAATTGTTTGCTAAAAGAACATTTTAATTTACATATTTGGCTAGAAATACAACATTTTGAGTGTTTGATTTTTAGTTGTTAAGGCCATGCAAGACAAACAGCAACTCAATTTGTTTTTGTATTTCGTTTTAAGGTTTTGTGTTACATTTCTGATGTCCATCTATATTTCTCAACTATTTTGATATGTAATTTGGATTAAAGCATATGCCTACTTCTGATATGTTTACAGTTGTATATTTCTTTTAAAAATTGTTGCACAATCACGGACCATTACACACATGTATACAGTTGGGAAGGTACTTTATTTTCCATACAATGCAGTAAAAAAGAGATAAAGTATAAGATAAATAAATACATTGCATGGAAGGAGGCTACAATGAGTTCTTCAAGAACAACTCACAGAGCTTTAATGTCAACGTTTACCGGTGCCATTTTGAATTTAAGTGTTATCTAAACTATTAATACGAAATTATCTATAATAATAATAATAATAATAATAATAATATCAATAATAATAATAATAATAATAATAATAATAATAATAATAATAATAATAATAATAATAATGTATTTGCCAGAACCATTCGTTACAAACTCTCATTCTGTTGTGACATTAACTGCACTGTAGGGATCCCTATATAATGTAGCTTTCATGTTGCCTACATTTATAGCCTGTCTCTTAATGTCTAGATAATGTATCTGTTTAAAATGGAGCAATAAAGTTTAATTGAATGGAAAATAATTCCAATCCAGTTTTAAATACGTTTAAAAGATTTACTAACTGCCCATATTTCACTGCCAGATAATGATAATACCGTAATGACAGGAATAGTAACATAATGTTAAATTACTTGCTATGTTAAACCCTAAACAAAGCTCATTGCAAAAAATACACACATTTTTGCCACACTAACCTGTACGTAGTAGGCCTAATCTTGATCTCTCCACAGCAAAACAAGAAATAGGAAAAGAATAGGACCAGCGACTCCTGAAAGCGTGAACGTTGAACTTGCATAAGCCCGCGATGACGTCATAAATGGACACCAAGTTGCATAACGTTAAAATTAAGTGCGATTGGTTAAGTGTTTGGTCATGTGAATCGACAATTGAAATATCTGCGCTGCACTAGGGGTTGGGGTAACGTGATGGTTAAGCCTATTCCTGTCAGCATCACCATCACGTTACTTTTAGTAACGTGATGGTTAAAACTAAACGCTTGTCTTCTAATTCAATAGTTAGGTTTATTCCATAATTAATGCAAGCCTCATAATTTAAATTATCTCATATTTATTATTGCTTGCCACTTTGTAAGTCATCGACAATATTTAGCCAATATGATGAGGTCATACGTCAGCGTCATATGCCGGCGGTTGCATAACGTTGCAATATGCCAAAATTTGAATCGTCAGTACGTATTTTACCTATTATAGTGCAGACTAATCTGAACATGCAATCTCCAAACCCATAATAAAAATTTAGCAAAGAAGATAGTTATAGAGGAAGCCGAATATCTTTGTCCAAGAAAATGTGTTTTCTTGACCATATCCGATACTTTTACTTCGTTCATTCGTTTCTTATCTAAGATTAATCAGTGGACTTTCGGTTTTAACATATATTACTGCTGTTTTATTATGAAATTTGAATTGATTTTGATACCATACGTAAAACCATGGAGGAATTGGTTTAGATTCCTCCAACGTAAAACATACATTAGGGATCTTTTGACTTGTGCGACGACGCGACGATAGAACGGAATAACTCATGCGTGACCGTCCTACCTGGCGTCCTACGTTCTCTGCATACGGCGTAGATTTGGCCAAATTGCGTACCAGAATCTTCTCGACGAGGTGACCTTAACGTTCTCGCATGCGCAGATGACTTTTAGTGACGTCATTGCATTTTATGTCCTACCGTCGTCGTGCAATCGAAAGCTCCCTAATAAACGACATGAAAATAAAAATCAATAAAATCACGTGGTATCAGGTACAACCCTTTAAATCCCCAGAATGGGAATTTACATCCCGAGGAATATTCGAAATGCTAATGAGGGCTTAAACTATATTTTATAGCATGGTAAGCTTCTATGGTTATCGGATTGTTTCATGCGATGTTAGAAAGAATCGGTCTCCTTTATTATTTATTTGACTATTTAGTAGGTCACCAATACAACTTATAACAGATTGTTTTTAAATAATGATCAATTTACATTTTGCTAATTAAATTTACTTAGGCCTATCATAGTATATGGACGGACAAATCTCCGTACCGGGGCGTGCCCTCCGATTGGCCAAATAAATACTGATAACTGACGGATAGGCCAAGAGCATTTTATGGAAGATGTTTGAACTTGTACGGTACGATCTCCAATATACGCACGATATAATTATAAAAGTAAATTCTTCCAAGGAATTACAAAAAAAAAATACAACTGAAAAAATATATAGGCCTAGAAAACGATCTGTATAAAACAATTTGTATTTATTACAATGTTTAGCTTTACATAAATGAAATTAATTTAATACATGTTTCACTGATTAAAACGTCGGTATTTTAATTATAAGAATGAAAAATAGCCTATATAGGGCCTATATAATTATAATGTTAGTATAAGTTTACGACTCAGATAATACTTTTTAACATGCTGGCCCTTAGTGCTTAAATATTACATGGTAAAATTAAAAATATTATATAAATTGAAAATTTATCAGAATGTTAAACGTGCATTGGATAAGGAAAGTTAAGCAATTCCATTCTATAGTGAATAACATCCAAATATTTGTCAAATAACAAAGTTCAATTACCAATATTATAAATAATATGATCCGCTGTCCTGATAAAAATATAAGAATATTCACAAAAGGAAGACTATAATACGCAGCATTTCTTAATTTTAAAAATATATTTTTATTGTTTAAAAACCTTAGTGAATATTAACAATGAGAGTACCCGAATATGTAATAAGCCTATGTAAAATAATCAGTGTTTTGTTATTTGTTTTTAGGTTTGTTTTCTCCCTTTTCCTTTCAATCTCCTTCCCAAATCGATTTAGCTAGTCTTTCTTTAATAAACATAGTTATGATACAATACTAGAGCAGTAACCTGGCCAATTGGGGATTCGGCCAAACCCCCTAAACACCTGGTTAGGGGCCTGGACTACATGTTTTAGTTTACTTGTGTGAAAAATGCCCATCAAACATAGCATAAACGAAACTGACCAAATACCCAAACTGGTATACACCCGTGCGAACATACGTTGACGTATGACAGGCAAATATGGACAAAAATTTATTTCCCAAAAATATTTTTGTCCAATTGGAATCGGTGTATAACAAGTGTATAGCAGTTTGGCCGTTCTTAATCCTAATAGGACTAACGTATTGCAGCATAACAAGTACGGAAAAATTTACAGATCAGAAAAACACAACTTAGGCCAAGAGCAACCAACTCAAAAATAGTCGTGGAGGTGTCAACATTGAAATCAAATTCAAAATCGAAATCGAAATCAAGGCTTCCTAAGCTGGCAACTATTATGACGATGTAGGGTGCAAAGGTATAGCGTGTGTGTTTTTCCCATATGGTTACATCCAGGACGAAGTACAAGGTAATTACGAATGTAATTACAATATACATTATTGTGGACGACAACATGTCATCCAACCCGGTCGCGTCTTCATACGTCAGAGCGATGGCGCCATTGAGAAGGGTCGCGACGAAGGTCCAGGTTGTTAACAGTGCGATGCCGTTCTGAACCAAAAGATAGTTAGCCACTAAGTCACCCCTATAATAAATAAAACAATAGGTATATTGATGAAATTTCTGAAAGAACGGTTACATGTCAATGTAAATACATATCGATGATCACAATTATGATTAAAAATTACCAACAACCTGCGTCGTGTGTAGGCTAGGCAGGTGTATGATTCGTTTAATTGGGATTGGGAAATGGCCAGAGAGGCATTATTAAAACTACACCAGGTTCTATAAATATTATGACAATTTTCTAGCTATTCATAGAGCCGGTAAGCAAAAACTGATTTACTGTGTGTTTCTTTTGGTAGTTTATCTATTCTGCAACAAGACAAAATGTTGTGACTCACATGAGATTCTCTTGCATATATGACTTGTATTCATTTACTCGTCTGTAATTGATCCACAGACAGAGGGCGCCAGTCACAAAAATAAAGAACAAATCCAGGCAAGAATAGCTGATGTACTGCCGATCCCAGAGGAACAGCCAGCCGACCAGAAGCACCTGGTTGACGCTATACAGCAAAGTAAATCCAGGTGGCAGGACAGGTGCGACTGAATAAACAGGGCCTTCTTCGTTTGAGCGGCATAACGTTGATAAAGCGTAGGCAATCCAGAGGATCTCAAACAAAAAGATGACTCCCCAAATAGAGAATGCCCAATCTGCTGGAGTTGCTTCGATACTGTACAAATCCGAAAGCTCTTCAGTTTTGTTTTCGTATATTCCAAGATCTATATGGAATACAATTTAACACAATTTAACAATGACGTACGGTACAACCGCCAATAATAGCGATGTTTTTTTGTTGTTTTTTTTTTAGGCAAAAAATACACTCACCAATGATTGTAAATAGCGAATATCAATGTCCTACTTGATGTAGGTGGCAATCCTTTTCACAAGACAAATATACACACAAGATGCTTTACACAAACTAAATCTCAACTTAGGAAGTTGAGATGTTTTGGTAGTGAAACAAAATCCTCTAACACTGACAGGAGTTTAACACAGGACATTGGGATTGGAAGGCAGGGATCTATAACCACCGGGCTATTCAACTACATATCGTTCATCTCTTTTCATACTCAGAATGATGATCGACAACACCAAAATTTGGTCTGTTACGTCATAATCATTAAGGTAAATTACAAATAATATAAAACCAAACTCACCAACCCCGGCGTCTGTTGATGCTAAGCCAGCGAACACAGCACTTGCAATCGCAATGAGGGTCATAAGACCAGTGCTTAGGAAGTACGAACAAGCCTGCGAATCACTCATTTTCAACCAGAGTTTGACAGATTATGATGAAAAGCCTGTTGAGCAATGACATAAATATTTACTAATTTTTCTGAGGTATGTATGCATTTATTGCACAAAAGAGAGTTACTTTTGATATTATGAAATGTTGGATATATAAAAATAGGTTATTTAACAGGAAGCACATGACTTTTTTCTAACTAATAAAATAATATTATTTGAAATGAAAAATTAAATAAATCACTGCGGGACAGCTTTTGCTAAACGCCCGTTCGAAGTGGTCAATCCTAAAGAAAATTAATATATATAGTAATATATGAACACCAAAATTAGATTTGAAGTTACTTTAGGATGAGTATATGAATGTTTAATTCCAACATACAAATACAATATATATTATCAAATATTGTGAAGAAAGGTCCTAATGATATATAACGAGACAACGAGTTTTGGTTAGTTTATTGAGATGAACATGTGATAGTATCATAATCAAACTGTACATTGACTATCATTGATAGAATGCTGAAAGTTTCAAAACCTTTGTATTTTAAATTATATTTGTTGTAATTTTGTCAATGAATTAAAAGAAGATGAAGAAATCACTAACCAATACGAGTCAATAGACCTTTCCGGAGTGTAAATCAAACTTATCAACTGACTAATCAGAACAGCGCTAGGGATACGCGTGCGTCTCACAAACACACGTGTTGTCCCACAAACGCACGTGTTCGCGTATGTTTTAACATTGTCGTCTTGTGGAACCTTAGCAACAATATCCAAGGGGCGGGGCTTAGCGGAAAGGTCCATTCTATATTCTATTGACCTATCTGCTACATAATGTCAAAGATTAGCCAGGTTAATAGTAGTATGCTACAGTTGGGATATTTCGAGCTTGTATGCCTGTACCGTAAATTAAGAGCTCAGGTCAAAACCACCCGAACAATACGTACCAGTCAGGTTGAATGCTTATGAATGGTACTATTTGTGAATGGAGAATTAGATTTACTAGAATATTTCGACCGTATTTCCTCCAAAAGTCACGCAGTTCCGCATAAACTGTCCACAGAATGTTGTAGTCAACCTAGTTAGTGTAATACTTAAATTATTTTTCTTATGTCACCAACAATACACCCAAGTAGGCCTACTACTGCTATACAACTTATGAACTATTAGTACCAATTATGAATATACAATTATTTTTTCACTGTATGATGGTTGTTAAAATGTTGGAAATTATTTTCATAATGACTTAAAAGAAACGTGGAAAAATATAAATGTATTAAAACTTCGCAGACTTCAAATGTAGTGACTCATGGATCTTGAAGCGATATTACTGCATTTCGAAATTCCAGATTTATACAGTCAGCGACGTTGTGTTCTTTTTTGTCAAGATAAACATAAATATACAAAATTAAAATATCTTTTAGATGTAGGTGTTCCTAACTCATTGATAATTACAATGCATTGACATAACGGTTGAATGGAAACTAATAACCTATGGTTGAATGAAAACCTTTTTAACAAGTTCACCTTATAAATTACTTAGTTGTACATTTTTTAAATACCTTTGATGTAATTGGTAGTTTCATTTATGTATAGATGTCGCAACTGTAGATTCCCTTATTCTTTTATTACGATTTATAATATAGTCCTACTTTTATAAATGTTCACGCTACGCGTGATATACAGTTTTTTCGCTTTTGTGGTTGGTATAACTGACGGACTTCACGTAGGCCTAAGTACAGTACTCAACACCTCTCTGGTCGTTCCTTGGTTCTTTGATAATACCGGTATCTCATTCAGTGATTTCCAGTGTAGTGTGTTGATGAAATTATAATATATAACTTAACCAAAGGATCTCAACACACTCCTGCAATTCCTGGTTCCCTCTGTATGTATCCAATTTTTCAAGACGACCTGTTACCTGTCATGTTATTCATACTATTGTGAAACATAAAAATGTGTAGATTTTCTTTTTTTATCAGTCTCACAAACACACGTGTTTGAGTATGTTTTAAAAGTGTCGTTTTGTGGGACCATAGCAAAAAATATCCAAGGGGCTTAGCGGAAAGGTTCATTATAATATCAATATAAAGTTGAAAGGCATTATGATGTTGAAATTGCATTGGTAATAGCGCTGTATATAATAATGTACAGTAAATTAAGGAATTGTAAAACCTGTAGGCCTCGCATAATCATTTTCAGAACTTATTAGGCATAAAATTTCTTATCTCTAATCGCCAATTTAATATCCTATGCCAGTCTACATATTATACCGTATGACAAATCCAAATATATAGTTCATTTCATATCAGAATTGAAAATTCAAATTCATGCGCGTGCTATCCTCTCCACGCCAAAAAGAACAACGTATAGAGGCCTGCCTACCGTTCACTGGTGCGTGGGGTTGACTCGAGCGAATCGACTCTACGAGAATCGCAGAAAATCACCTGTTTTATTACAGTACTGATATTTATCATGACCTATTTAGGACAATGTTCAACACTTACCCTTTACTGCCTGTATTCACCTCTTCAGTTAGGCCTACCTGATGACTGACGCCTTACTTTTGACGCAAGGTATAATAATTCGCTTGATCCCATTCCTCATACAATCACTTTGAGTTAGAGATTTGTATAGAGGAGAGGATAACAATAGGCTCTATTCAGTTATGCTGAATGGCATTAATCCAGGCGTGACTACTACACCAATGGGTTTTCTTGTGTTAAAATATTTAGGAATGATAATCAGCAAATATATATATACGTTCACGTGAAGCGTAAACGTGGTGCCTGCCGCGGGGGTTGAATACAAGAAAAGAAAAACCATTTGATGATGAAACGCATAACTTATGCCTACATCATTTGCCAATAACGTTATCTAAGCAGATGAGTGTCTAAATTTCTTTGGTGTTGTGAAATGTAGGCCTATAAGAATGTTAGGCATATCGAATATTTAATTAACAAATGCATTTTCATGTTTGTTTTTCTTTTATGCCTAGGGTTGTAGAAAGTTGATTTCTAATTGAGGATTGGTGAATTACTTTATATCATTATTATACTTATTTTCGTTGTAATCATAATTTTTATAATTTTCATATTATTGTAATTATCATCCTCCTCATCATCATCATTATCATCATCTTCTTCCTCTTCAAGTATGGATGGTATAGGCCTATGTAATCTATTCGTGAAGTTGCTGGTACCATGGAGAAAAAATATAATCTGAAAATAGGTTTATCACACCAAGAGTAAAAGTCACTTTGACCTCAAGGCCCATGGATATACAAAAAGTATAACCCTGCATCAGCCACTAAAAATTTTGGTAAATTTAGAATAATTATTCATATATCATAAACATAACATAAAATTTGCTTATTATCATCATTGAGCACGTAAACCAAAGAGTACTGTATACAGTTGCAAGAGGTCCGACTGCCCTGATTTTGTATGTACACAATAAAACGTTAAAAAATATATAATACCACGCAATAGGGGCGCCCTAACGAATGTACGTTCTTTTGAATGACGCCTTCTAAACACTGGTGTTATAGAAATTGTCTCAAGGTAAGCCATAAACTGAGACTATCAACTACAATATTAATTGATTCTTATCTTTTTTTTAAACAGAAACTACGGCTCCGTTAACAATGACGCGTCATAATAATTTTGAAATGTGGGTGGGGGGGTTAATGGGGGAGCGAAGGTGAAGTGGGGTGGGGCTCGATGATTTGGTGATAAAATAATGCTTTACTACGTGAAAATTAGACCTGAAAAGAATTAAAGAAGTGAAAAAGAAAAACATAAAGAAAATGAAAAAAACAGAAAATAAAATAAAAAAGAAAGAAAATATTGATTAAAGAATAGGAAAGAAGTGCAGTGAATAGGAAGAAAATGGGATGAGAAAGAAAATGGGGAGTTTATTAAAAACAGAAAGGTTAGGAAAGAAATAACGAAACTTTACATGTTTAAAGAAAGGAAAAGAAAAAAGAAATGAAATGAAGAAAAATAATCATCAGATGTGACTGATAGATAAATAATACAAATCTATAACAATTGAGACTGTACATTGTTTTGATAAAATATTTATTTGAACTAAAATGAAACAAAAAATCGAAAATTAAATAATTAGCAAAAATTAAATTATAATAATGTTGCAACTCTTTCAAAAAATTGTATTAACAGAGGAAATTTCGTTAATATCCTTTACTTTTAAAATTTAAATATTTGAAATAATAGAGAATTTATATAACAACAAGTAAAATAACATATTAACTGTAAATTGTAAATATAGATTTAAACACACTAGTGGTCGTCTCCCTGTAGGTACTGTATGTATCGTGGTTAAATCGGGTTTTTTTTTGCATAGGGATTTTGAAATTGTTAAATATAAGTTGAATTGATTACAATTGGACAACATGAAAAGCAAATAAATTACACTTACATTGTATGGTTTCATATAGGGCGATATGCCTATTTTATATCTCTATATGGTTTATTTTTATTTTTGGAATGTGTTTTCGTTTTTTAGTGTATATATATATATCCTACATGACTTACCACAGTATTCAGCTTTGATATACAGGACTTAACCTTAGTATTTGTCTGTCATACATCTGACCGGAGTATGTGAACCGTTAGTATCGTAAGCACTATTGCCTGATGATGACGTGTTACACGTAGAAAAATGTTGTTTATTAGTAGGCCTATCATTTATATTCCAAAATAGGACCTGACATAAAACATTGCAATATAAAAACATATCATGCTAAAGTAACGCAGAAAATTGAAATTTGTAGAAAGAGTCTTTTTGGGCAGAGAATAATTTTCCGTGGAGGTCCCTTCCTTAACTCATTCCTACTTTTGTTCGCTTTGAATAATCCACTAGAAAATCTCCTAAAATGTTAACAATAGGCCTTACACATGAATCAAGAATATGAATATGAAAAAAAAATTTCTTTGTGGATGTAAGTACAGCGTAACGGCAGCCCTCTATTAATAGGTCCATGTATACACAATCCAGTATCTGGAAATATGGCTACACCTCAAAATCAATACAATGCGTAAGTGTTAATTAATTCTTTATAATAAACAGTTTGTAAAACCATTAAACAGAGAAATATTAGATTATTAGAAATTTAAACCATTTTTGAAGCTACAAGTGGGTGGGGGAGGGGCAGGGGTTTAGTAAAAAAAAGGGGGAGGGGCAGGGGTTTAGCCAAAAAAAAAAAAAACCAATAGGCCGTCCAAAATGGAAGCCAGTTGCGTGACACTGAGCTGATGTGCGGGCCACGCCCATCTTTGGGAATTCCCACCGAATATTGGAACGAAAACAACGTACATTCAATCAATAAATGTTGTTTTTATCAAACAGAAATATGATTTAGCTCTAGTTTAATGTAACATTCGATATTTGAAGAATATGAATAATTTACTAAAGGTAGACCAGGCCCAATAGGCTAGGCCGAACTGATTAGGCCAAGCCGTCACGTTAAAAGTGGCTGTCCTAAATAATTGTAGGCAGTCCAAAAACGGCCGGACGGCTCGCTGCCTAAGCTTATGGGGAGGGGTGCAACGCACTACACATAGAGAAGAACTTCCCACTGGTGCAGACTGTACGTGGGCAGAGTGGAAATGAAGGACTGGAGCGGACGGCTGCAAGAATGTACTCAGTAAATGGAGCTCAGCATCTCAAGCTCAGTAGGGCTGCTGTTGAACAAAACTTCAATACACACCATGGAACATCTTCTTAGTTGTCTCCTTCTGGAGTGAGCATGTACTACAGTTGACCCTTCGGAACTCAATGACAACAATAGGATATGTGTGTGGACATGGCTGAAAAGAATGTAAACCTGACGTGTATAGACTCGATGAAGATTGAAGGCCCTATTGCAAGCAATCGACCCTTCACTCATTAAACCCCCACTTTACCATCACGTACCGCATCAGTCCCTATATCAATATCAGAAATCCAGAGATGACGGAACTGGGGGTGCTGTGTTATAATGTGTGACCGGAAATGGCGGTCTGCAATTAGTTGGTTACCATGCGCCAGTGATGTTAGAGTATAGTACAACAAGATGAAACTATTATGTAGGCCTAATGCATGAATAAAGTTCAGGCTTTGTGGGGTAGTGAAATGATTATTGTACATTTTAGGTGCTCCCTAAATGCATAAGTGTAAGGTAAATAACTGTGATTAATTTAATAAGCGAAGATATGGAGACAATTATTTTTAAGTTCCCTCTTTCCAAGAGGGGATACAAATGCTTTGTGAAAATGAGTACGCTGCGGTACTCATTTTCACAAAGAAACACACCATGGTTAGCTAACAATATGCCAATGTCACATGAACACCTGTGAAGGAAGGTGCAATCACGTTCTGTTGCCTATCAAACGTCTGTATGGGGGCGGGGACGATGCGGCATAATAAAACTAGGCCCAGGCCTAACCTGACAATGCAATTATATGTGATAGAAAGTACACTTTCGAAAGAAATAAATTAAAATAAGAAAAAAAAAATTTAAGAATAATTCAGTTGCAGAGGTACCTTGTTTAATTATTAAACAATGCGGCTTTTGTAGCCACAAAGCAAGGCATCCATGTGCAATGCAGTGCAGTGGTGTTTTGTTTATCCATGAAAAAAAGCACGCCGGGAGAGTTTGCCTCACCAGGAAAAGGTGACGTATTGTAGCTTATGACGTATGCATGCTAACTATAGTGAGTGTGACGTCACCAAAAAATATTTTCTATTATAACCAAAATATTAATAACTACAAGGTTTCTGGGCGTAAATTCCATTGATACGAATTAAGGGTTGCACAATCTCCTTGTCATACAAATTACAGCTCTCGCTGACGTGTCAATCGTGAAATACGGGTCGCTGAAGTTCTTCTCGAAAATCTGACTACGAAACCATATCGAAATTTTACGTTCCGCTTTTGGCATTTGAGTAGTGCTTCGCACTCGCCGCTGAGGGTGGCGTTCCGGAACCCTGCGTCCAGTAGGCATTCTGTTAGTAACCCGGCTATACTCTAACCGTAACTCCAAAAAACCAAAACAAAGAATGAGCCTAGGTAAAATTAACTTCATAATTTATTATTTGGAACATTTAACCATGATGTAGCTTTAATAGACCATAGTCCAACTTACGAAAGTCCTAATTACGTAATGTCCGGTTTACAGAACATCTAACATGTTACGAAGTGTTGGCCAACACATAGGCTACTGTGTGTTAAGTTAATTCACTAGTCTGGCCTTAGCCTAGGCCTATACTGTTTTGCATTACAGCAGGCAACATTTAAAAACTACTAAAATAGCAAACAAATTATAAAACGATTTTTTAATATCACCAAAATATTAACCCCAGCTTTTGATTATTAAAGAAAAAATCTATTTTTAAATTATTATATTTCATTTTCTCTTCTCGATTAATGTGAGAAAAGAGAAAAGAATACCTGTACCTGAAATATAATTTTTTGTTTAAATACTTTCGTCCTTATTTTATTCATCAATATCAATAATTTTCAATAGTGCATGTATTATAAACTTAGATTGTTGTATTGATGTAAACATACAATGTACGGTACTGTATTTGCTTTATGCGGTTTGTAACGTTTGTTTTTTTTCAATATCACAGTGAAGATCTATATAATGCAGCAGAAAAGGAGAATTGGAAAGAAGTGCGAATAATTATCAGTGACCAACCTCAACTCGTCAATGAAATATATGTATTGTACACTCTTTTCTTTTTAAACATAATTATTGAATAGCTAGTCTCAATAAATAAGCGACAGAACCTTAATCAGTGGCGTAACGCTTATTGGATCTGGGGGCGATGCCTCGGACACCAGTCCAAAGTGGCCCGGGAAATCCCATTTACTAAACACCAAGTAATCTGAGTTATGAACTTACGGTCCTGTAGTATTACCCAAACTATCAAATTGAAAGCAGTAATTGCTGCAGTTTTTTCACAAATGTCCTATGTAGATCTCCCAAGACAACACTTCTTTTCAACAGTACAAGTTACTGACTCAAAAAACCCAAATTGGCCTACTAAACTTAAAATGGTACCTGAAATGAAACAATGGAGTAATTGGCTATTCATATTTAAGGAATTTGCATCATCTTTGAAAAAAAAAAAAAAAAAAAAAAAAACGATAATTAGTACAAATGACAATGACAAGTTACGATGAACAGAAATCTTTGTGTGTGAAGCAGATTATGTTTTGAAAATGTACGGTACTGACTCTTATGGGCTAAAACATAAAAAAAAAAATCCATAGGCATATTTGAATTACCTAATTTGTATATTAAGTAAGTTATTTACTTACAATTAACAGTTAAATAAATCCTTTTCTGCATCCTTTCTATAGACCCTATTGGATGTTAATCGATTTAAATATTTTAAAGTAAATATCTGTGTAAATAAACAAAAATTATTTTTTTTATATTTTTATGGTTGGAAGTTAACAACTTATTTGATCTTTTTAATGTGATTCATTCAATAACATTTTCGAGGTTTTGCGATTTCTTTGCAGACAGTAGGCTTAAATCGTTAAATCGCAAGTATTATTTTGTAACAGTATTGGCATTGCCTTTACAGCATAATATCCATAAATGCTCTAGGTAGCGAAGGGAATCACTCATATCGCTCCCCCCGATACCTTCGTAACACTTAATAATCGAATATTTTATTTTTTAGCCCCGTGACTTCGCCATGCAAATCTTCAAACAATATTATCATTATCATCATTATCATCATCATTATTATCATTTCTATTATTATTATTAATATTATTATTAGCATCATCATTATCATAATGTTATCATGCATTTGTTTTTGTAGGACCGTCTGACGTTTGTTTATCGTATTGTGCTGCTGCTTAAAGCGCCACAAGACATTCTGTTGGACATAAGAGACAGATATATATATAACAAAAGAATACGTTTATAATAACGTAAAAAAATCGTATCGTGGATATCATATCAACAAAAACGTTGCTAATTTCTTGTTTGAAAAAGTTCCCGGGATTTAACTCGCAATATCGCAATTTACATCTCTGATAATATTTGGTGCAATAATTCTCTGCCGTGTGAAGACATTTCATTTCAATTCAAAGAAATGATATACGTTCTCACAAAGTGAACTGGTTTAGGTTGGAGAGCGTCAACTAAATTGAAATGTCACTGCGTAGTGTTGTGGAATAGGCCTACCGGTATATCATAATGCGTGTGCAATTCTCTTTTTCCATGTTTCTCTTTTATCTCCTGTAGTTTAGTGAAAGCATTCTGCATTACTTGGCACAAAATGGACAAGTAGAAGCATTGCGTCTAGTGTTTGATAAATCACACAAACGGGTGAATTGGAGAGACAAGAAGGTATAGTATGATTTAATATATACCTTACAACTACCAGTAAATATGATAATCACATATATTTACATATTATTTAACAATAAAAACAGGCCTATAACTATAGTGTTGGTACTATATTGGTACCATATTAACGATCACAAACTATCACAGTTTATATAACACATAAAACAGTATGTAACATATCAACATTTACATTGAAATATGCCAGGTTAAATAGGTACAAATGCTGATTTCTGTTTTGATTAATATAGTATGTTTATTCCCTCTGCATCTGTTTAATTCTGCACAAGCACCTGGTGTGGAGTATGGTGTTGTCGTCAGCATGCAATAGGCTATTTATAAAATTTTGAGAAAGGCGCGGCTAGACTGTCGATATCACGCTTCACAAGATGTGACTTAAATGACTGTAGAGTAGGTGCACAACGAATATAGTCAGGAAGTAAATTCTATTTTGGGGTAGTTCTATGACATGACGACTTTTGTAACTAACTTTTGTTAAGTTTCCAGTTCAATTAGTTGTGAGCAATACAGTAGCACCAAGATGCGTAGATGCTGACTATACCTGTACAAATGTTTAGCATATTATTCTCAATGTTTTCCATTGCGTCACAGTTTGGCGAAACTCCACTTCACTGGTTGTTAAAAGCAAACCATATATTTCACGTTCATAAGGGCGCAACACAAGTACTATTAGACGCTGGAGCAGAAACCCATATCGAAAACGAGGTACAGTCAAAATATACTTGTATTTCCCGGAGGAAAATATTAAAAAATGAAATCAATAAAATCAATCTCACATTCCACATACTTCCTAGTCTAGACGAAATACAATATTTTTTCCAAAGCCATATGAAACATAAAGTACTTTGCCATACTTACAAAGCATCACTGTTGATTATGATAGATTGAATACATTAGGACTATCTGATAAACTCTAATGAGTATTTATAAGTGAAAATTTGACGTTTAAAAGCCAGAAAATAATATAATGCAGTACAACGCAGTACCGTATGGCACTACAGTGTGATAGTTACGAAGATAAATGCTAGGATAATGTTTTTGTTTTTTTTAAATTCCAATTACTAAAACCGAAGATAATAGAAACACAAGGTAGATTTCTCCACAGAAAAAACTGTTCCACCGAAATGCATGGTGGGAATGCAAACAATGGTGCACCGCGTACGGCTGGTTCTAAAAAACTTCTGCCACCGTTACATAACTGTGAATAAATAACCTCCTTTTGCGGAGGTTGAAATCGTTGCCATTATGCATTAGATACAAACAAGTAGGCATCAATAAATCATAACAATAAAATGACAGACACAAAAGCGCAGAATCGTATGACCAGGACTCTGATTAGTGATAAAGTTTTCCTCTATTGGACAGCCCTTCTTTCTCCAATGGCTGTCCAATGGAGGAAAACTCTGATTAGTGATAAAGTTTTCCTCCATTGGACAGCCATTGGAGAAAGAAGGGCGCTGTGTGCGTCTGGATATACCTATTAACAGCAGGGTGCCTTATACGTCAGGACCAATTTCCGTCTCATTTTTGCTATGCGCCGAGTGCCCGTATCTTGTATTTCTAGTATCTTTGCTAAAACTGGTTTGTCAAGCATCTGGTGGTAGTGCTTACTTTTCAAACCAACTACTGCAATTAAGTTAGTAATTGGTCTATATCAAAGATAAGCTGATGTTATTGCTGTACGTTGAAAACACATTAGCTATATTTATATTATATTTTATTTATTGTTGTTATATTGCATGAATAATTCGTACCGTATTTATTTTGTTTATTGAGTCTTGCTCATATAATGATGATGATTTTCAGGGCGGTTCTACTCCAGCAGAGCTTTATACTGTAAATAAATGCAGCAAGTACGATGACGCTCAAAAAGATGGACAGAAGAAAGAAGTCTTGCTACTTTTAGACAGTAATTCCTATAAATATATGCTCATATTATTACATTAATGTCTTCTTTATATTATATAAATTGTTCTCAAAACAGTTTTATTAGTATTTATTAATAAAAGATGTTTTAAGCCATTAACGATTAATCCTAGGAAATTAACTTGGATGTGTGACAACTTAGAAGATAATCATAAGGTTCCGACTCAATGACCATGTAGAATCCCTTATAGACTGCTTTATTAACTTACAAGCACCAGTACCGTGTTATAACAAACTTTTTCTTGGATCTAAACAGCAAGCTGGTCCCTACCGGAGCTTTGTCTTTATAGCACTGCTTATAAATAGTGAAGCTAATAACTTGTTCAATTTCAGAAAAAAAAATACTGAGAAATTATAGCTCGTATACAGTTTAAAACATTAAATTATTTACAAGTTACAAACAACGGTAACAATATGGATGTCAAAATCATTTATAAATGGATAAATGGTTAACACAGTATACATTTAAGTATTGAAAAGATAAAAGACCAGCACTTTACTTTACTTATAAATAGTGAAGTTAATAACTTTCAGAAAAAATACTGAGAAATTATAGCTCGTATACAGTGTAAAACATTAAATTATTTACAAGTTACAAACAACAAACAACGATAAAAATATGGATGTCAAAATCATTTATAAATGGTTAACACAGTATACGTTTAAATATTAGAGAAAAAACAGAACTTTACCATAAAACTCATTACGATAAGAGATATACAGTAATACAGTAATATTCTACATGATCAGATATGTGTACGATTTGGTACGATTGGAGCTTAATCCTTGATTACTTTCCAACAAAATTAAATACTAGTATACTGTGAAAGGTTCTTTAATGTATAGACTAAAGGTTTTACTAACGGTTTTCACAGACTGTATATTCAACTAAAGACTAGATGAAACCCATCCAGGTATTAAATATTTTAAGTCAATCGTGACGTCACACTGCAACTCCCAATGTTATTTGTCTATCCCCCCACAGTCCAATCATTTTTTAATTAGTAGACGCTTTTTTTTAGGTTCGTATGTAAAAAAAAATTACCATTTTTTTCGTCACACGCGAACATATCGCGCACCGCGATGAAAATTGAAGTGTTATTGAAAATAGCATTTACAAACAAGTTCTTGTTACACAATAAAATAGTTTTAATAAATATTCATCGTATCCGTACTGTTTAATGTCGCTAGCCCTGTGAATTGAATTAACGTGCGTGCAGGAGCACAATACGCACAGCTAAATATAAACACACAGTACTGTATACTGATCATATAACAACCGATGACTACTAGCAGTTTGTTATCAAAGCTAATATTAAAATACGGCTATGGACTTATAAAGCAATTAGTAGAGCATGCATCGTAAACTAGCGAAAAATTATTATACTTAGGTTAGATTTAACGCATTCAAAATTTTCCTTCGGGCCTTGCAGTCCCTCAGGAAATTGTTTCAAGTGTTAAATTTAACTTTCGTATAATAATTTTCCTATACTGTACTATGCGGAGCTCTACTAAATGCTTACTACTATCATATTATACAAACTATTGTATTTTCTTTCTACAGAAGCTGCCCCAGCTGCGACATCTCTAAAACAACTGAAGGAAGGGCAGGGTGAGTTGTTTATGTAGTAATAGTTCTATACTTTTATATTATCATTATTATATAGACGATGGGATTTCTAAATATTTAAACGCTGGGAGAAGGGCTTTGGAACTCCCTAAAACGCATAAAAATGTCACAAACAACAGACAACGAAAAGAAATATGGTGGTTAACCCAGTACACCTTTAAATATTTAAAAAACTTACATTAAAGGGATCAAATTCAATATTTTACACTGGAGGGGCTTTTGAAGAAATAATTGTGAACGGATAAACGATAGCGATTTTTGAGTTTGTTAGTCCTGTGTACTGAAAAGAACTCTGTGTTCACTATTTGAATAAGGATTTTAACAAGGATAAATATATATTTAAAAAATATATTATTTCCTCTTTCTACAGAAGCTGTGACAATACTGACACCTCCAACAGGACCGATGGAAGGGCAGGGTGAGTTTATTATGTAGTAATACAGGTATCCCTCTATTAAGCAACCCTCCAATTACATAATATCCTCCAATTAGAGACCATTTTCTGTGGTCCCAAATTAAATAATATCTAGTGTTCTAATATAACCAAAGCTAAAGACAATTAGTTAGGCATATATATCTTTATATTTTCATTATTACACCAAGAAAAATGCTTACATAGACCAATAATGGTTTTTGTTTATATTTCTACAGAATCCATCACATCAGAGGTTAAAACTAATGGTAAGCTTTTAACTATCAGAATGACACGATTAGAGTGTATCCGTTTTGCATTGTGGTCTTGGAAAATAGATTAACATTATGAGAGAATTTACGTTCTATTGAAAAAAGAGTTCTGTGCAGAACCAACTCAGTCAAATGTTCTATGTTGGCCTATGTAC
>NW_022739883.1:324081-329007 GCF_011630105.1 Anneissia japonica
ATTTTAAAGTATTTAAAACGGTATTGCATTGTAAAGTAAGATATTCTCTGATAAAACTTCATCATCATGTCTAATAATATTATCTCACTAATTAGGCTATTAATTAACATTTTTTCAAATTAAATTATCAGTTTCAGGCAGCAAATGCTCTTGGCTAAACAAAAGGTCACGGCTTCTTTTCACTATTATAACTATTACTATAATATTGTGTGGAGTATTGGGAATCATATTTGAAAGCACTGCCTTCAAAAACATTATTCTGCTGATTATGATTTTATCATTAACGGTAGCTCTTACCACACATTGCATACGATACGGGTACAGGAGTTACAGGATAATCTGTTCAAGGGAAATAAACGAGCCAAATCCACGGTATACAAGACGTACCTATGTCAAAGTAGAAGGAGAAGAAACAGTGGAAGCTGGACTGAACATGTAAACAGTGCACAGTACATGTTAATAAGTAGCCTAAGGATGATTATAATCATATTTTAATATTTGTTGATGTGATTTTAGAGTGTTTTAGTATGTGATTTTATCGATAAGAATTTCATTTTTAATCTGTGAACATACAACCGGAATTTCAAACCGTATATTTTACTGTTTTTGACAATAAAGATTGAATGAATTGAAACAACAGTATATCCCATCACTTGTCTAGTTAACTTATCACTCACAATCGGGATATTTTCAGAAATTATTCGAAAAAAAAGCAAACATATTTTTTGGATGGAGATCAAAGAGAGCCATCTAACTATAGGCCAATTTTAGTACTTTCTCTCCTTGATAGATGTTTGCATTAAATCAGACGTGTTCGCTGCTATGTCACTACTGCATGTAACATATGAATAGAGAGCTTAATTAATGGTTCTCAGCTAACAAACTGAATATTAATTATTATTAAATAAATATTATTATTATCAATTATTAATTAGTTCATTTAAGGAATATGATTGGTTTGTTTAAGTAACACTTTTTGGTACGTTTTTCATGTTTATGTTAAGCGCATAGAGGTCTCCATAATATGCACACAATAATAATAATAATAATTCTGGATTTATATAGCGCCTCCCGTTAACACAACCTCGAAGCGCTTAAACATTATTACCCCCGGATCGCGATTTTTATTTCCGTACGAAACATTTACATGAAACTCCACTCGGGCAGTCTCGACTGAATCGACCCGAAAATCTCATAATTGCAAAATTCGGGAGGTCAAAAGGTCATCAACAGATAAACGTCTACAAAACAACTTCTGAGAGAACGTCGCTGTCTAATTTTTAAAAATACATTGATGTTACCATGCTAATACTAATGGGTCGTTTAAAATTACATATAATATTTGATTGAGCTGCACAAGTAATGAAAAGTGTTATTTTAACTTGAGTTACATACTGTAACAAGTTTTATTTTTATACTTTAGGTCTGGGTTTTGTATAATTACATTTGGCCTACTAACTACTAAAAATATACGCTTTCTGGGGAAAGCACAGAGAGTAAGGAAAAGCGCGTTTCTTCATCAAATGAAACAGGGTGACAGTTATTTTCAAATCAAGAGAAGAGTTGAGAATAGGCAGCTCTAAAATACTGGATGCCATAAGACCTGCCAAAATGGCAAAACACCAAATGAATGTATAAATGAGGCCTAAGCCTAGTTATTAATATTAGGCATAGTAATCTGCAAGTTCTTGATTACAAGGCTAGACCAAGTTAATTACATGTAATGCCGAAATGATTATTTATTACCTCTGATGGGCCTACATTTTTATCAATTATTGTTTTTGCTTATGTATTTCTCCGTCTATGTATTTTGTGTTGATGATGTGGAAATAAACTTTATACTGAATTGAATTATTATTATTATTATTATTATTATTATTATTTATTATTATATTACTAAAACCAACCTGTACCTTAAGGGGAACTTAGACAATGGAGGAATTAAACAATTAAAAAATCGACGTTAAGGGGAAATAACACAAAAGATATTCCCCTTGGGCTAGTTATTAATTATACTGTAGGCCTAGTAAATAGTAGCCTATCTGTATAATCTTCATTACCAGCCTTAGGTCAAGGTAATTAATGCTGAAATTATTATTATTATTATTATTATTATTATTATTATTATTATTATTATTATTATTATTATTATTATTATTATTATTATAGTTTGGCTAAGTTCAATAACGCCGGAATGGTATATTTTATTTATTTAATAATATTTCTCTTATGCACTCTTTTTATTTCATGCTTCAATTTTTTTTCAAAATTTCAATCAACGTCTGTATGTGAAGCGTGACTGTTGATGTCAGCCTAGGACCCTGGGACCTAGGCCTAGTTTAAGGAGGGGCCTATGTAGGACTTAAACTCAGCCTGTAGTTAGACCTATAGTTTATCCTCTTTCTCTCTAGCCTTTGGTATTACTGTACCTATCTACACTTTATAAAAGGGGGTGCTAGCTGTTGTTGTAGATATTATACTAACATTTAATAACATCCAAGAAGGTCACGGTTAGGTACACACGTACATCCCATAAATACGTAAGATTTCATAGGCCTACCGTAGGTAAACATAGAAAGAGTAATGCTAGTAAAACTCGAGCGTCACGACATTGCTAAGTGTCTGCTCTTCTTCCTCGTATGTATCGAACTTAGTCGAGTCAATCCGAGATGGCCCGAGTGAAGTTTCATGCAAATGTATCGTACGGAAAAAAAATCGCCCCCGGATCACTGGATCAAGCACATATGGAACACACACTCAAGCCCCATAGGGGAATTACATATGTTGCAGCTGTATTCAGCGCAGGCTGTGTTTGAACCTACCAGGTACCCACTTGTACTCCTGGGTGGAGAGAGACAACCGTAGATAAAGTACCTTTCCCAAGGACACAAGCGACTAGCAAAGCGAGAGTTTTGAACCCCCGACCTCGAGGTTGGGAGTTAAAACCACAACCGATGCGCCAACCACTTCCACAATAAGCATACATTAATATTATTATTGTGTTAAAGAAAAAATATATCATTTTCAGAGGTAAAAATAAACCAATAAAACTTTATAAATCTCTATTATGATTGGTTCTCTAAACAGAGTGAAGTCGATTTTACCGTACATTTTAACTAAACAACATTTTATTAACTATACAATTCGTTAATTCTCCCAGTTATATATTATTGTACATCCACGTCCATGGGGTCCCTGACTCTAACAATATGAATCGTATTCTTATTCCACAAAAAAAAAAGGGGGAAAAAAGGGGAAAAAAAGGAAAAAAAAGGGAAAAAAAACCTTAAGAAGTGTATGCAACACCCATTATCAACATCCATCTTTGACGTAATTCATTAAAACAAATTCTCTCACAGTGTATAATATTTATAAGAACAACATCTCATTATGTATAAATACTACAAGTGTCAGTGTTTTTTCAGACTCTGTATATAGATATGGTAGGCCTACAATAAATAAAAATAATTTGTGTATAACAAAAAATAATCACAAATAATGAGACAAAGTGGCTTAATATAGGGCCTAAAATCTGGAACGCACGATTTTAATAAAGAATTAAGACTTAGTATCAGATATCTATATTCAAAAGAAAATGAATGGTTGTGTTATATGTAATCATATATAACTTGAATTCGTAATGGCTTTATTTGATTGTTATTATATTTATTTATTATTGTATTACAGTAGTTAAATTTATTTATAATAAAAGGGCGCCCATTATAAAGCTCGCTTACTGTGGCGACCTCTTTTTCGCTACATTTAAATATTCTGCTACATTTTCTCTGTATATTTATTTCTGTGTTGATGTAGAAATAAACTTTTTATTGAATTGAATTGAAAAAAAAAATAAATTGAATAATAAAAAGAGCTCAACTCCAGTTGATATACAGTATGACAACCAATTAGGGTTCAGGCCAAAATTCTCCTGCCCTAATAAATATAACATATAATAAAGATACCACAAGGTAGTATACTAGTACCACTGATATTTATAACCGTTTTTTCCTTAACGACATGCCAAATCACGTCAAAGTCAAAAACAGTTTGTACAGAGACGATACTGCGTTACGGTATATTATGCGCCAAACGATATTGATGGAATTATTGATACATTAGAAATTGGTTGGCAAGAAAATCAGTTAAGTCTAAATGTAAAGAAACTGTATGATTATTGGAACCGAAAAAACAGATAAATTAACTGTAACATTAGATTTATTATAGTTTTACTTGAATTTAACTTTAGTACGATAGTGTTACGCATTATTGTGATTTAGTGTGTAGACCTGTTTTAACTCTAAGTTTTAATGTGTATTTTTGTTACATTTTAGTATTATTTTAAGCATGGCCTTGCTGAAAAACAAATTAATTTGTTGTTTGATTAATTGGCCATCTGTTAGCGCTAGACGTACTATACCTTACCGTACCTAATGAATGTATTAACATTAAACATTGCTTGAAGTTTGCATTAAATGGTGTGAGTTTGGGTTCATCAAATTTAAATTGAAAATACAGGCAGCACCAGCCATTGCTGGCAGTCGCCAGCTTCAAATGCGAAGTAGAAAATAAGACCTTATGTATACATAACTATGCTTATCATCAATCAAACCTGCCCAAAATGTGGGCAGTAACATCGATTATTCCTCATTCTCATCCAGACAGCCAGTGGTTGCTCCAGAAAAGTGCAGACACGGGGGCCTGAGTTCAACAGGGGGTCCGAACCAGGGGTCTACTAGAACCACGGTGAGGTCCCAGAATATAAATTCCTAGTAAGGTTCATGGAGAGATTTTAGTGTGGCCCAAATTTAACTTTAGACCACAATATTATGGATTGGCGCCAATTAAAATAACTTTATTTGCATTGATAGGCATATAATTTTTGGTCCGACGACCCCACCGTGGCGGGGGGGGGGGGGGGGGCGGGAA
>NW_022739883.1:329027-330287 GCF_011630105.1 Anneissia japonica
CCGGTCGCGTCTTCATACGTCAGAGCGATGGCACCATTGAGAAGGGTCGCGACGAAGGTCCAGGTTGTTAACAGTGCGATGCCGTTCTGAACCAAAAGATAGTTAGCCACTAAGTCACCCCTATAATAAATAAAACAATAGGTATATTGATGACATTTCTGAATGAACGGTTACATGTCAATATAAATACATAACGATGATCACAATTATGATTAAAAATGACCAACAACCTGCGTTGTGTGTAGGCTAGGCAGGTGTATAATTCGTTTAATTGGGAAATGGCCAGAGAGACATTATTAAAACTACACCAGGTTCTATAAATATTATGACAATTTTCTAGCCATTACCGGTAACTTAACCAAAGGATCTCAACACACTTCTGCAATTCTTGGTTCCCTGTGTATGTATCCAATTTTTCAAGACGACCTGTAACCTGTCATGTTATTCATACTATTGTGAAACATAAAAATTTGTAGATGACTTGTTCTGTTTTTTATCAGTCTCACAAACACACGTGTTTGAGTATGTTTTAAAAGTGTCGTTTTGTGGGACCATAGCAAAAAATATCCAAGGGGCTTATCGGAAAGGTTCATTATATCAATATACAGTTGAAAGGCATTATGATGTTGAAATTGCATTGGTAATAGCGCTATATATAATAATGTAAAGTAAATTAAGAGGAATTGTAAATAATGGCGCGCTATGTCCACCTGTTACTAGGCCTCGCATAATCATTATGCTTAATTAAATAAACAAATGATCACAAAATAGGTTTATATCTTTGTGCTTGCCTATATTGCAATACTTGTTCAAGAGCTAAGTTTGTATGAACACTATCATTCATTTTCAGAACTTATTAGGCATGAAATTTCTTATCTCTAATCGCCAATTTTATATCCTATGCCAGTCTACATATTATACCATATGACAAATCCAAATATTTAGTTCATTTCATATCAGAAGTCAAAAGCAAATTCATATACGCGTGCTATCCTCTCCACGCCAAAAAGAACAACGTATAGTACCTACCGTTCACTGGTGCGTGGGGTTGACTCGAGCGAATCAACTCTACGAGAATCAAAGAAATATAACCTGTTTTATCATGGACCTATTTATGATTGTAACCTTGCACCCTGTGCGTTACTATTTTCGGTTCTGGTAGAGGTAGAAATGAATCAAACGCGTAGACAACGTAGAATTAACATAAATGGTACATGCTTTATTCTTGCACGGTGTACATCCACTCTCTTATACACATCT
>NW_022739883.1:330492-334904 GCF_011630105.1 Anneissia japonica
GCAACTTAGGCCAAGAGCAACCAACTCGAAAATAGTCGTGGAGGTGTCAACATCGAAATCAAATTCAAAATCGAAATCGAAATCAAGGCTTCCTAAGCTGGCAACTATTATGACGATGTAGGGTGCAAAGGTATAGCGTGTGTGTTTTTCCCAAATGGTTACATCCAGGACGAAGTACAGGGTAATTACGAATGTAATTACAATATACATTATTGTGGACGACAACATGTCATCCAACCCGGTCGCGTCTTCATACGTCAGAGCGATGGCGCCATTGAGAAGGGTCGCGACGAAGGTCCAGGTTGTTAACAGTGCGATGCCGTTCTGAACCAAAAGATAGTTAGCCACTAAGTCACCCCTATAATAAATAAAACAATAGGTATATTGATGAAATTTCTGAAAGAACGGTTACATGTCAATGTAAATACATATCGATGATCACAATTATGATTAAAAATTACCAACAACCTGCGTCGTGTGTAGGCTAGGCAGGTGTATGATTCGTTTAATTGGGATTGGGAAATGGCCAGAGAGGCATTATTAAAACTACACCAGGTTCTATAAATATTATGACAATTTTCTAGCTATTACCGGTAACTTAACCAAAGGATCTCAACACACTTCTGCAATTCTTGGTTCCCTCTGTATGTATCCAATTTTTCAAGACGACCTGTAACCTGTCATGTTATTCATACTATTGTGAAACATAAAAATGTGTAGATGACTTGTTCTGTTTTTTATCAGTCTCACAAACACACGTGTTTGAGTATGTTTTAAAAGTGTCGTTTTGTGGGACCATAGCAAAAAATATCCAAGGGGCTTAGCGGAAAGGTTCATTATAATATCAATATACAGTTGAAAGGCATTATGATGTTGAAATTGCATTGGTAACAGCGCTATATATAATAATGTACAGTAAATTAAGAGGAATTGTAAATAATGGCGCGCTATGTCCACCTGTAGGCCTCGCATAATCATTATGCTTAATTAAATAAACAAATGATCACAAAATAGGTTTATATCTTTGTGCTTGCCTATATTGCAATACTTGTTCAAGTTTGTATGAACACTATCATTCATTTTCAGAACTTATTAGGCATGAAATTTCTTATCTCTAATCGCCAATTTTATATCCTATGCCAGTCTACATATTATACCATATGACAAATCCAAATATTTAGTTCATTTCATATCAGAAGTCAAAAGCAAATTCATATACGCGTGCTATCCTCTCCACGCCAAAAAGAACAACGTATAGTACCTACCGTTCACTGGTGCGTGGGGTTGACTCGAGCGAATCAACTCTACGAGAATCAAAGAAATATAATCTGTTTTATCATGGACCTATTTATGATGACCTATTTAGGTCAATGTTCAACACTTACCCTTTACTACCTGTATTCACCTCTTCAGTTACCTGATGACTGACGCCGAACTTTTGACACAAGGTATAATAATTCGCTCGATCCCATTCCTCATACAATCACTGTGAGTTAGAGATTTGTATAGAGGAGAGGATAACAATAGGCGCTATTCAGTTATGCTGAATGGCATTAATCCAGGCGTGACTACTACACCAATGGGTTTTCTTGTGTTAATATAATATGAAAATAGGTTTATCACACCAATAGTAAAAGTCACTTTGACCTGAGGCCCACGTATATACAAAAATTATAACCCTGCATCAGCCACTAGAAATTTTGGCGAATTTAGAATAATTATTCATATATCATAAATATAACATTAATTTTGTTTATTATCATCATTGAGCACGTAAACCAAAGAGTATACAATTGCAAGAGGTCCGACTGCCCTGATTTTGCATGTACACAATAAAACGTTAAAAAAGTATATACCACGAAATAGGGGCGCCCTAAGGAATGTACGTTCTTTTGAAGAACGCCTTCTAGACACTGGTGTTAGAGAAATTGTCTCAAGGTAAGCCATAAACTGAGATTATGAACTACAAAATTAATTGATTATTATCTTTTTTTAAAACAGAAACTACGGCTTCGTTAACAATGGCGAATCATAATAATTTTGAAATGGGGGATGGTTAATGGGGGCCCGAAGGTGAAGTGGGGGTGGGGCTCGATGAATAGGTGATATAGTAATTCTTTACTACGTGAAGATTAGACCTGAAAGGAATTAAAGAAATGAAAAAGAAAAACATGAAAAATAAAAGAACAGAAAATAAAATAAAAAGAAAGAAAATATTTTGATTAAAGAATAGGAAAAAGGTGCAGTGAACAGAAAGAAAATGGGATGAGAAAGAAAACGAGGAGTTTATTAAAAACAGAAAGGTTAAGGAAAGAAATAACGAAACTTTACGGTACATGTTTAAAGAAAGGAAAAGAAAGAAGAAATGAAATGCAGAGAAATAATCATCATATGTAGCTGATACATATAAAATATGAAATAATACAAATCTATAAAAATTGAGACTGAACATCGTTTTGCTAAAATAATAATTTGAACTAAAATGAAACAAATAATCGAAAATTAATTAATAAAATTTAAATTGTGATAATGTTGCAACTCTTTCAAAAATTTTTATTAATAATAAAAATTTCGTTAATATCCTTTACTTTTAAAATGTAAATATTTGAAATAATAGAGAATTTATATAGCAACTATTAAAATAATTTTTAAACTGTAAATTCTAAATATAGATTTAAACACCCTAGTGGTCATCTCCTTGTAGGTACTGTATAAATAATAATAATAATGATATATATTTATATAGCGCATATTGCACATTGCCCCTATGCGCTTTACAGAGAAATAATATAGGTCAACTGAGAAAAAGCAAATAACATTAAAATAAAATAAAAATAATCATAATAGCAATAATAACAACGAGACTAAACTACTCCTATTCCTTAAACTAATTAATGGTTGGCCGTTGACTCCGAGGAGCTCATCCGCCCTTTGTTCAGCATCGTGGTTAAAATCTGGGTTTTTTTTGTTTGTTTGTTTGTTTGTTTTTTGTTTTGTTTTTTTTGGCATAGGGACTATAGTAATAATAAAGGCGCCGCTCTGGTTCGTTTGTTTCCTGTAGTTTCTCCACTTAGTAAATGTTCAAATTTTACTGCATCCGCAGGACGGCGGATGTTCCAACGATTTTAATGCAAATACGCGGAACAGCTCATTCTTCTGCTGTTTAAGTTCTTTGTATATATTCATTACTCTTTTATTCTAATTCTTATATAGGCCTACATGACTTACCACAGCATTCAGCTTTGATATACAGGACTTACCTTAGTATTTGTCTGTTTGTCATACATCTGACCGGTAGTATGTAAACCGGTAGTATCATAAGCACTATTGCCCGATGATGACGTGTTACACGTAGAAATATGTTGTTTATTAGTATCATTTATATTCCAAACGGTAAAGAAGACTAAAAAGGCAATACTATTTAAAATGTTAAAGCATTACTGACGATTTAGAGTTTATATAATAGGCCTAAGTACAGTAGGACCTGACATAAAACATTGCAATATAAAAAAAAATATTATGCTAAATTAATGCAGAAAATTGAAATTTGTAGAAAGAGTGCTTTTGGACAGAGCATAATTTTCCGTGGAGGTCCCTTTTCCTGAACTCGTTCCCACTGCTTGTGATATTGCCACAATAACCAGAATGATTTTGATCGCTTTGAATAATCGACTAGAAAATCAGGTAACAATAGGCCTTACACATGAATCATGAATATGAAAAAACAATGCTTTGTGGATGAAGTACAGCGTAACGGCAACCCCTATACACAATCCAGTATCTGGAAACATGGCTACACCTCGAAATCAATACAATGCGTAAGTGTTAATTCTCTATAATAAATAGTTTGTAAAACCATACTGACAAATATTTGACCATTAGGCAATCAAACCATGGACCTATTTATAAGAATATAATAAGTCCGTGATCGAACCATTAGGAAACACTTATTCTGGCCTACTTGTTTGATTGTCTATCAAGAGACTCGTAACTACAGTGAGTAAAGCCACATTCAGACCATCGAGGAATTAGTCTAAATTAATTCCTCAATGTTCAGACTGGCCGCTCGAGCTTGGTTTGCGTCTCACGCTTGGCGTAAAAATCTTGAGTGTCCGCTCTACGCGAGTTGTACTATCTAAGCTAAACTAACTCAGGAAATCGTTGATCTTAATAAAATAATTCCTCCATGCTATAAGCATAGAGAAATTATTCTATGTCAATGAATAATGAATAACGTTAATGTTCTATTTTCTCTATGCTATAAGCGAGACGATAGATCCTCAATCCATTGTCAATTTGGGTGCCTTTTCCTGGGTTTTTTGTCTGGGTTGAGAGCAATATCCCAAGGTGATCCAGATTATAAATTTCTCAACCTTATGGAGCTATAAGTGGGTGGCGGGAGGGGTGCAACG
>NW_022739883.1:336827-338823 GCF_011630105.1 Anneissia japonica
ATATTTACCTACATCAGTGATTTTATAATATGCTAATGTTCATTATCACTTTCTTCAATACTGTCACTGTCTGATGAATGAAAAACACTAGACAACAGCTCAGCAACTGCTTCAGGGCCAGCCTGCTTTTCTGACAAGACAGGTCTCAATTTACCATCTTCCATAAACCAGCCCAGTTTGCATGGATCTGGGATTTCTGGATGAATAACAGAATCCTGACTCCATATATTGGCCTGCAGATGTGCATGCATTATATGCTGATATAAGGCTCCTGCAGTTGGTGGCAGCTTATCTACACCTTGATTGTTTGGCAGAGTTTTGAATCTTTTCCATCGTAAAATTGAGGCATTTTAGCAGATATTTTCTTCGTTCAGAGAAGACTACACAAAAACTCCTTGCATCCCATTCTCACATTAAATGATCCCAAGCTTGGCCAAAGCATGTAAACATGAGGTGGTGATTTCATAAACATCTTAAGGGCTGTTTTTTTCCAACACCATTTATATGCCCTGTAATAATCAGGTTCGTATCCAGGGGGGTTTATGGTTCGGGAGAACCCTCCTTTTCTAGCAAACCTCCCTCATTTCTGGCGAACCCCCCTCTTCAGATTTCCCAAATAAGTCCTCCAACCCACCTGGTGCACTGCAGACCCACCCAGACAAAGACCTTTTCAAACATATCTGCTTTTATAGCATTATTTAGACCCATAAAGCACAAAAATCCCAATCCCCTTGCTTTGGGGGTTTCGCCGACCCCACCGGGGCTTCGACCGTGGACCTCACGTCTAGAAAACCCCCCTTGAAAGAACCTGGCTACGGGCCTGAAAATTTTTATCACAACCGGTGATAGCATGGAAGCCTGGTAGTGTCGCTACTCCTTCTGGTCCAAGATGATCATATATTGGCTGAAGAGCCACTCTTCTTCTGGTTTCAGCGGTACCTGTCACAATTCACACGGCAAGGTACCTGTCACAATTCACACGGCAAGATGTCAAAACAAACACTCCAGAGCATCCTCCAACAACAGCTGTAAGCACACAAGAAGAAGCTGGTGCTCTATGATTCCCCACGGCATAGAAGTGGCTCTGAATCTGGAAATGATACAGACTGGTTTGTATTGATCTTCAGAAGACTTCCACAGCTTGGCATGAATACTGGAATTTGTGTAGTCTTCTCGTAACGAAGAAAGTATCTGCTAAAATGCCTTAACTTTACGATGGAAAAGATTCAAAACTCTGCCAAACAATCATGGTGTAGATAGGCTGCCACCAACTGCAGGAGCCTTATATCAGCATATATTGCGTGTACATCTACAGGCCAATATATGGAGCCAGGACACTGTTATTCATCCAGAAATCCCTGATCCATGCAAACTGGGCTGGGTTATGGAAGATGGTAAATTGAGACCTGTCTTGTCAGAAAAGCAGGCTGCCCCTGAAGCAATTGCTGAGCTTATCAGATGTACCTGTTCAATATGTACATGTTCAAATAATACATGCACGTGTAGGAGAAATAATCTTCAGTGTACTGAGATGTGTAACTGCGAAGCGGAAGGGAGTTTCTGCAACAACTTTCCATTGTTGTCGAGTGTTTCTGATTCATCAGACGACAGTGATAGTGATGAAGAAAGTGATAATGAACATTAGCATATTATAAAATCACTGATGTAGGTAAATATAAGTAAATCACAGTATGTAATATGGTTACATAATACTAACACACACACACACCCACAATATATAAATATGTAATTATATATATATATGTATATGTATATATATGTATATATGTATGTATATGTACATATATGTATATGTGTATGTATATATATATATATATATGTATTTATATATATATATATATATGATATCAAGCTATTGCTGATTGTTGTTTTTTTCAGTATGCTTTCAATATATACATATATATATATATATATATTTTACACATATATATATATACATATATATATATATATATATATATATATATATATCATA
>NW_022739883.1:341035-348409 GCF_011630105.1 Anneissia japonica
CCCTCACCCCACCCTCCCCCCATCAGCACCTCCATTTTAAGACTTCTAGATAGGCCTACGCCACTGAATATGCTAGGTTAAGTAGTAGGTACAAATGTTGATTTCCGTTTGATTAATATAGAGTATGTTCATTCCATCTTCATCTGGTGTAGAGTATGGGGTTGTCAACAATATTTATACCATTTTGAGAAAGGTGTGGCTCGACTGTCGATATCACGCTTCACAAGATGGGACTTAAATGACTGTAGAGTAGGTGCACAACAAATATAGTCAGGAAGTAAATTCTATTCTGGGGTAGTTCTATGAACATGTTAGCAACTCCCATAGCCCACGTCCGAACTTAATGAAAAAAAATGTTTTAATAATGTATTTATAGCTTTTACTTTATAGCTTTTTTTTATGTTCTTTTTCCACTATAAGTTGTTGGAAAGCCACTATTAGTTGATTCAATTCCCTTTTTGACAATCCCGTCTACCTCATGGAGTGTCTGCTGTTTGTTATCATGTTTGTGTCAAAGACGAAATAAATGAAATGAAATGATAGAACGACTTTTGTAATTAACTTTTCTTAGCTTTCCAGTTCAATTAGTTGTGAACAGTAGCGTAGATGCTGATTGTACCTGTACAAATGTTATTCTCAATGTTTTCCATTGCGTTACAGTTGGGCGAAACTCCACTTCACTGGTTGTTAAAAGCAAACCACATATTCGACGTTCATAAGGACGCAACACAAGCACTATTAGACGCTGGAGCAGAGAGCCATATCGAAAACGAGGTACATTCAAAATATACATTTTGTATTTCACAGAGGAAAATATTTAAAAAAAGAAATCAATAGAATCAATCTCACATTCCACATACCTCCTAATCTAGACGGAATACAATATTTTTTTCCGAAGCCATATGAAACATACAGCACTATGCCTTACTTACAAAGCATCACTGTCGATTATAATAGATATTTGCATACATTATCTGGTAAAGGCTAATGAGTATTTATAAGTGAAATTTCACGTTTAAAAGCCAGAAAATAATAATGCAGTACAACGCACTATCGTATGACAATGTTGTGTGATACTTACTAAGGTAAATGCTAGGATAATATTTTTTTTTTAAAACTCCAATTACTAAAACTGGTTTGTCAAGCATCTGGTAATAGTCATTACTTTTCAAACCAACTACTGTAATTAAATTAGTAATAGGCCTATACCAAAAATAAGCTGATTTTAATGCTGTAGAATGAAAATACATCACTTATATTTATATTTTATTTGATTTATAGTTGTTATATTGCATGAATAATCAGGGGCGGATTTAGGGGGGGGGCAGGCCCGGCCCCGCCCCCTCCCCTTTTTGGAGGTAACAAAAAGAAAAAAAAAAGAAAAGAAAGAAAAAGAAAAAAATGATAGCCCAACACGTCTCAAATGTTATTTTCGGGCGTCAGAACATAAAAATTTCGCGGGGGCGTTCCCCCGGACCCACTAGGACAGTGTTGTCTCGATCGGCCCAACTTTTTGCCCCCTTTCGGCCCCCTTTTGGAAATCTCTGGATCCGCCCCTGATAATTCGTATATTTATTTTGTTTATTGAGTCTTGCTTAAGTATTAAATATGGATGCTTTTTAGGGCGGTTCCACTCCAACGGATTTTTATACCCTCAATAAATGCAGCAAGTACGATGACACTCAAAGAGATGAACAGAAGAAAGAAGTCTTGCGACTTTTAGACAGTAATTCCTATAAATATGCTTATATTATTACATAATTGTTTTCTTTGTATTATAATTATAAATTGTTCTGTTTTATTACCGGTAGTTTTTTATTAATAAAAGATGTCTTACGCCATTAACGATTAATCCTAGGACATTAGCTTGGATGCCACCTTAGAAGATAATCATAATCAGGTTCCGACTCAACTTATGATCAGATAGAATCCCTTATAGACTGCTTTATTAACTTGCATGCACCAGTACCTTGTTATAACACACTTTTTCTTGAATGTAAACAGTCAAGCTGGTCCCTACCGAAGCTTTGTCCTTATAGCCCTACTTATAAATAGTGAAGTTAATAAATTATTCAATTTCAGAAAAAAAATTCAGAGAAATTACAGCTCGTATAAAGAGTAAAACATTAAATTATTTACAAGTTACAAACAACATACAACAATAAAAATATGGATTTTAAAAACATTAATATATGGTTAACACAGTATACATTTAAATATTGAAAAAAACAGCACTTCACCATAAAACTCGTTAGATAAAAGATACAGAAAGATATTCTACATGATCAGATATGTGTACGATTGGAGCATAATCCTTGATTACTTTTAACAAAATTAAATACTAGTATATACAAACTATTGTACCTTCTTTCTACAGAAGCTGCCCCAGCTGTGATACCACCTCTAAAACAACTGGAGGAAGAGCAGGGTGAGTTGTTTATGTAGTAATAGTTTTATCCTTTTGTATTATCATTATTATATAGATGATAGGGATTTCTAAACATTTAGACTCTGGGAGAAGGGTTTTTGACCCTTCCTAAAAAAACGCTTAAAAATGTCGCAAACAACAAACAACGATATGAAATATAGATGTCAAAAACATTTATATGGTGGTTAACCCAGACACATTTAAATAGTAAAAACACTCTGCAATTTACTATTAAATTTCATTACGAAAAACATACAGCCAGTGGCGTAACGCCTATGCGCTCTCGTGCGGCGGTCCGCAGGGCCCTCGACCCCTATGGCCCCCTTACCACATGATCTTCGATCTAGCACCCTGGCCCAGAAGGGCTTTGTTGATACATAACAGCATAGCGTATCTCTGACATCGACTGTATATATTATATATTCAGTGGCGAATTAAAGGGGCCTTACATTTTTAAATTTTAAGTCTGTATGTACCATTTCCGGCCATTTAGATGAGTCGTAATCATACATTTTTTCCTCAGCCACAACCATGGTAGGGATGAGGTGGTATTGACCTTTTATCAGTGAAATTCTCTCCCTGGGCCCTAATAAACATTCTTGGATTCGCCACTCATACTATATAATTCATTTTGTCGTTAAAACATTTAGAATGCAATGACAAACATAATTAAAAAATGAGCACATCTAAAAATCTCACAATGGAATTGGCGACCGGCACCAAAAGGCCCCTACACTCAAAAACCCACAGGGCCCCCGGCCCATCGTTACGCCGCTCCACTGCATACAGCAAGATGTTTTGCATGAGGAGAGACGTGCGTGATTGGATTTTGTTTATGTAGCTTCAACTTCTACGTAGGCCTAGACATTAAAGGGATCAAATTCAATTTTTTTACACGAGGCGTTTTGAAGAATTAATTGACAACGGATAAACGATAGAGACTTTTGAGTTTGTTGGTCCTGTGTACTGAAAAGACTCTGTATTCACTATTTGAGTAAGGATTTGACAAGGATAAATATACAAAAAGATATATAATTTTCCCTTTCTACAGAATCTGTGACAATAGTGACACCTCTAAAAGAACTGGTGGAAAAGCAGGGTGAGTTTCTTATGTAGTAATACAGGTCTCCCTCTAATCAAGGAGTCCTCCAATATAAATCACCTCCAATTAAAGATTACCTCCAATTAAAGATCATTTTCTGTGGCCCCAAATTAAATAATGTCTAATGTTCTATTTATAGATCAAAGCTGCTAAATACCTGTAGTTTTATCTCTTTTTATTAGGCATATATAATTTTTACACGCACCAAGAAAAATAATTACATAGACAAAGAATTCTTTTTTGTTTATATTTCTACAGAATTCAAATTAAAGAATAAAACTTTTGCAGGTAAGCTTTTAATTTGAAATCATGGCATGTTTTGTATTTATCAGAATGACACAATCAGAATGTATCCGTTTTGCATTGTGGTCTTGGAAAATAGATTAACTTTATGAGAGAATTTACGTTCTATGGAAAAAGAATTTTGTGCAGTGCCAACTCAAAATGTTCTATGTAGACCTATGTACAGTACATTGGTAATAGCTTTTGAACATTGATAATTAAAAACCGAAATGTCCACTGATTAATCTCAGATAAGAAATTATAATACATACTCAAAGTATTGAAATGCACGACATCGTGTTGGGATTCAATACAGTATTTCGACATTAATTATGTCATCATCTGGAATCATCATCATTCCTGATGATGGCATAATTAATGTCGAAATATTGAAACCCAACACGATGGCGTGCATTTCAATACTTGGAGTATGTATTATATTTTTCTTATTGATAATTGACGTTTTAACATTGATAATTATTAATAGTGATATATATATATATTGCAATGCATTATGTTGTATTATATTGCGTTACATTGGATTTCATTGTATTAGACCCTATTGTATGGTATTATAACGTACAGTAACATTATCATCATGCCTAATAAAATTATCTCACTAATAAGGCTATTAATTGCCTAATAAAATTATCTCACTAATTAGGCTATTAATTAACATTATTTCAAATTAAATTATCATTTCTTTCAGACTGGCTTTATTCACGGTTATGGCGGCATCTCATTTTTTTAGCAATTTGTATAATATTTTTTGCTGCATCTGGACTCGCATTTGAGAGCGTCAGAACCATTAATCTGGTGATTATTACGTTTGTAGCGGCAATGCAGGTAGGTCTTATCTTATGTAAGAGATTTTTTTTTAAATACATGTACAGGCCACAGCCACGGTATACAAGAACTACCTATTCCAAAGTACAATCAGTAAAAGCAATGAAGGTTGAAGAAGGTATTACTTTATAGATAGAACATGTAAACTGTGCACAGTACGGTAATCATGTGAATAAGTAGCCTAAGGATGATTATCATCATATTTTAACATTTTATGATGTGATTTTTGTGTTTTGTATTTTAGTATGTGATTTTATATCAATAAGGGTATTTTTATTTTAATGAACAAAAAAACCGGAATTTCAAACCGCTTATTTTACTGTTTTTGACAATAAAGATTGAATTGAATTGAAACAATAGTACCGTATATCCCATTACTTAGGCCTACTTGTTAACTTATTACTCACAACTGGGGCATTTTCCCAGATAATTCGGAAAAAAAAGCAAATATATATCTACAGGCCAATTTCAGTATACTAGATAAATTATATGATATTTGTATACGATCAGACGAGATCGCTGCTACATGAAAATGTAAATACGCCGTTTAACATTATGAAGAGAGAGATTAATTAAATTGTTCTTAGCTAACAAACTGAATATTATTAATTACTATTAATTAAATATTATTATTATTAATTATTAATTAGTTTAAAGAATATGATTGGTTTGTTTAAGTAACACTTGTTGGTACGTTTTTCATGTTTATGTTAAGCGCATAGAGGTCTCCATATGCACAATAAGTCGAACATTGACATTATTATTATGTTTTTTAAAAAAAACCATTTTCAGAGGTAAAATAAACCAATCGACATTGGTGACAATGAGTTAATTATGAACAATAATACTTGATAAATTCGTAACTCTCAAACACCATGTAATTATATAGCCAACAAAATCTCTATTATGATTGGTTTTTACCGTACAACATTTTATTAACTATATACAATTCGTTAATTCTCTCAGTTATATATTATTGACGTCTATGGGTCACTGACTCTAACAACATGAACCGTATTCTTATTTCACAAAAAAAAAAATTTAAAAAAATTAAAAAACCTTAAGAAGTGTATGCAACAACCATTATCAACATCCATCTTTGCCGTTATTCATTGAAACAAATTCTCTCACAGTGAATGGTATTTATAAGAACATCTCAATATTTATGTATAAATACTATACAGGACAAGTGTCAGTGTCCCTTTTTCAGACTCTCTATATAGATATGGTACAAGAAATAAAGATAATTTGTGTATAGCAAAAAATAAACACAAATAATGAGACAAAGGGGCTTAACATAGGGCCTAAAATCTGGAACGCACGATTTCAATAAAGAATTAGGACTTAGTATCAGAATATCTATATTCAAAAGAAAATTAATTAACCATAATTATGAAAACTATAAGTATAATGTTAACCTATGTATGAATGATTGTGTTATATGAAATTATAACTTATTTTCAGAATTTGTAAGGGCTTTATTTGATTGTTATTATATTTATTTATTTTTATTACAGCAGTTAAATATATTTATAATAAAAGTGCGCCCGTTATAAAGCTCGCTTACTGTGGCGACCTCTTTTCCACTATATTTTAATGTTCTGCTACATTTTCTCTGCATACTTATTTCTGTGTTGATGTAGAAAGAGAGCTCAACTCAAGTTGATATATGACAACCAATTATGGTTCAGGCCAAAATTCTCAACGTCACCTGCCTAATAAATATAACAGAGATACCACAAGGTACCGGTAGTATACTAGTAGGCCTACCACTGATATTTATAACTGTTTTTGCCTTAATAACGACTTGCCAAATCACGTTGAACAAGTAAAAAAACAGTTTGTACAGAGACGATATTGCGTTAAGGTATATTATGCGCCAAACGATATTGATGGAATTATTGATACATGTTAGAAATTGGTTGGCAAAAAAATAAGTTAAGTCTAAATGTAAAGAAACTGTATGATTATTGGAACCCAAAAAACAGATAAATTAACATTAGATTTATTATAGTTTTACTTGAATTTAACTTTAGTACGATAGTGTTACGCATTATTGTGATTTAGTGTGTAGACCTGTTTTAACTCTAAGTTTTAATGTGTATTTTTGTTACATTTTAGTATTATTTTAAGCATGGCCTTGCTGAAAAACAAATTAATTTGTTGTTTGATTAATTGGCCATCTGTTAGCGCTAGACGTACTATACCTTACCGTACCTAATGAATGTATTAACATTAAACATTGCTTGACGTTTGCATTAAATGGCGTGAGTTTGGGTTCATCAAATTTAAATTGAAAATACAGGCAGCACCAGCCATTGCTGGCAGTCGCCAGCTTCAAATGCGAAGTAGAAAATAAGACCTTATGTATACATAACTATGCTTATCATCAATCAAACCTGCCCAAAATGTGGGCAGTAACATCGATTATACTTCATTCTCATCCAGACAGCCAGTGGTTGCTCCAGAAAAGTGCAGACACGGGGGCCTGAGTTCAACAGGGGGTCCGAACCAGGGGTCTACTAGAACCACGGTGAGGTCCCAGAATATAAATTCCTAGTAAGGTTCATGGAGAGATTTTAGTGTGGCCCAAATTTAACTTTAGACCACAATATTATGGATTGGCGCCAATTAAAATAACTTTATTTGCATTGATAGGCATATAATTTTTGGTCCGACGACCCCACCGTGGCGGGGGGGGGGGGGGGGGCGGGAA
>NW_022739883.1:348689-389177 GCF_011630105.1 Anneissia japonica
TAAAATTTTATGATGTGATTTTTGTGTTTTGTATTTTAGTATGATATTTTATATCAATAAGGGTATTTTTATTTTAATGACCAAAACACCGGAATTTCAAACCGCATATTTTACTGTTTTTGACAATAAAGATTGAATTGAATTGAAACAATAGTATATCCCATTACTTAGGCCTACCTGTTACCTGATAATTCGAAAAAAAAGCGAATATATACCTTGGATGGAGATCAAACAAACCCATCTAACTACAGGCCAATTTCAGTATACTTGATAAATTATATGATGTTTGTATTAGATCAGACGAGATCGCTGCTACATGAAAATGTAAATACGCCGTTTAACATTATCAAGAGAGAGATTAATTAAATTGTTCTTAGCTAACAAACTGAATATGATTAATTATTATTAATTAAATATTATTATTATCAATTATTAATTAGTTTAAAGAATATGATTGGTTTGTTTAAGTAACACTTGTTGGTACGTTTTTCATGTTTATGTATAAGCGCATAGAGGTCTCCATAATATGCACGAAAGTCGAACATTAACATTATTATTGTGTTAAAGAAAAAATATATCATTTTCAGGGGTAAAAATAAACCAATCTACTACATTGGTAACAATGTGTTAATTATGAACAATAATACTTGATAAATTCGTAACTCTCAAACACCATGTAATTATATAGCCAACAAAATCTCTAATATGATTGGTTTTTACCGTACAACATTTTATTAACTATATACAATTCGTTAATTCTCTCAGTTATATATTATTGACGTCTATGGGGTCACTGACTCCAACAATATGAACCGTGTTCTTATTTCACAAAAAAAAAATAAAAAATAAAAATAAAAAAAACCTTAAGAAGTGTATGCAACAACCATTCAACATCCATCTTTGCCGTTATTCATTAAAACAAATTCTCTCACAGTGAATGGTATTTATAAGAACATCTCAATATTTATGTATAAATACTATACCGTACAGGACAAGTTTCAGTGTCCCCTTTTCAGACTTTTTATATAGATATGGTACAAGAAATAAAGATAATTTGTGTATAGCAAAAAATAAACACAGATCATGAGACAAAGGGGCTTAACATAGGGCCTAAAATATGGAACGCACGATTTTAATAAAGAATTAAGACTTAGTACGGTATCAGAATATCTATATTCAAAAGAAAATTAATTAACCATTATTATGAAAACTATAAGTATAATGTTAACCTATGTACGAATGATTGTGTTATATGAAATAATAACTTATTTACAGGATTCGTAATGGCTTTATTTGATTGTTATTATATTTATTTATTTATTTTTATTACAGTAGTTAAATATATTTATAATAAAAGTGCGCCCGTTATAAAGCTCGCTTACTGTGGCGACCTCTTTTCCACTATATTTGAATGTCCTGCTACATTTTCTCTGTATACTTATTTTTGTGTTGATGTAGAAATAAACTTTTTATTGAATTGAATTGAGAAAAAATGAACTGAATAAAAAAGAGAGCTCAGCTCAAGTTGATATATGACAACCAATTATGGTTCAGGCCAAAATTCTCAACGTCGCCAGCCCTAATAAATATAACAGAGATACCACAAGGTAGTATACTAGTAGGCCTACCACTGATATTTATAACCGTTTTTGCCTTAATAACGACTTGCCAAATCACGTTGAACAAGTAAAAAACAATTTGTACAGAGACGATATTGCGTTAAGGTATATTATGCGCCAAACGATATTGATGGTATTGATACATGTTAGGAATTGGTTGGCAAAAACATAAGTTAAGTCTAAATGTAAAGAAACTGTATGACTATTGGAACCCCCCCCCCCAAAAAAAAAAAACCAGATAAATTAACATAAGATTTATTACAATTTTACTTGAATTTAACTTCAGGCTAGTACGATAGTGTTACGCATTATTGTGATGTAGTATGTTGACCTGTTTTAACTCTAAGTTAATTAAGTAAGTTTGATAAGAAGAACAACTCTTAAGTTTCAGGACAGCTCCACTGGCACCACACCACTGATTCAGACCCAGAATCTTAACAACTACAACCACTTAATAAAATCCATAGACGTTAGCTACTGCCACTGCATCACCAGCTATAGGCCCCTAAACCACATTGTCACACTATATTTTATAAGGATGATTGAATAAATGAATAATTCATGAGTTTTTGCTTCGCCATCCTACGGAAAACAAGATTGCGTGCTGTTTTAATATAATATTGAAACAATCTATTTCTGTGACAAATATAAATACAAAAGGCAAATTATTCCACAATTAAAAATCTTTTTCTGTGACAAACCTAAAATGTAAATACAAAAAGCAAATTATTCTACAATACTCTCAATTAAAAATCTAATAAATGATAGCAATTTATTATAATGCTCTCTAATTAATAATTATGAGTTCACCATAACTATTATTTGTTTTTTTAGTTAGTTATTTTTTACTTCTGTTCATTTGCGTATGTAATTTTCAAGGGGCAGTTTAGACAAGCACAGCTTTTTAACTGTTCATTGTCCACTTTACAATACTTTATTTTATGTGGATGAATGTTATATTGAATTGAATTTGTGTGGATGAATAAATGTTATTTTTAATTGAATTGATAAAATATGAATACTTGTTATCTGAATCGAAGTCGTTTTTTTAGTACGAAGTAGTATCAACATAAAAGCATCGCCGATGTCGCTTTCAGACCGATAGGGCCTACAAGAAATACGGATCAATCAATATAACATTATTTATCATCTACTATATTTACTTTCATATTTTTATTATGCTTTTGTTAATTTTGTATGAGGAGCAATAAACTATCTTCACCTAAATCTGAATTGGAGGCTAACATTTCGAATTTTCTCAAAATAATTTTAAAAAAGAAAATTAAACTAACCTAGGCAACAAACGCCAATTCAAAATAAAATTGTGACAATATTTTTAAGAAAACATTATTTTTTTTTTTATATCAATATATTTTTTCTTAATTTTGAGGAGGGGGTACGGCTGCCTCCCGCCCTTCCCATTGGACACGCCGCTGACTTTACAAACAGTACGTATTATTGTTTTACAAGAATTGTTTTTGTTGTATTGCCTTCTGCCGCCCTCTAGTATTGCGTATAGCGCCCTCTATAAAGTGTGCACTTTCTATAAAGATGTCTGCGCCCATAGATAAAAATCCGTCTTTTTAGTTAACGGGGTAGGCCTATGGTAGTACATTTTTCTCTCAAGTTCACAAACAACATTTCAGTTCTGTCATTTATACCTTATTTTATGTGTGACACCGGCAAATGCACATTCACATCCTATAGCTAATTAAGGCTAAAAGGGCTAGGCCTAGAAAGGCCCTTTTCCCTAGCTAGGTAGGCTAGGCTAGGCCGGCGCTAGGTCTAGACTAGTTTGTACTAGGCTAGGCCGCCGCCTACTGGGCCAAGGCTAGTAGCATGCTAGGCGAGACAGCACACACAAGCCTAAGTATCTTTATTTTATGTAGGTCCTAGCATACTGTAAAGTTTTCAATTACTCGGAGCATACCTAAAAAAAAACAGCTCAAATTTGCGCAGAAATCGAAATACTGAATTATTACATCGTTTGTAGATTAGATCAGAGTCTTATAAAATCTGCGCAGGAAATCAGCCCTTATTTTCCGAAATGCAGATGGATTTCCTGCACAGGCCTTACCATACAGTCTGAGGGCCCTGGAGGTTTCCAGAATTAACCAAAAGATGATACAAGATACTAAAAAAGACACGGCAAGACAAATCGTACTTTAATTGTATAAAATACACTACTGAATGGTACAAAAGTATGCAAAACATTTACCGTAATGGTCCTTAATAGGGCTGCTTGTTTATCGTGTTGCGGTGGCAAATGCATTTAATGATAACGATCAAATTTATGCATAAATGGGAGTATTTTGCGGGGGACCTGTAAAATCAGTTAAATCGTGTGAAAATTACATTCGATCTGGAGATCTTGAGATTTGTTTAAATATTGGGGGACATCCGATAGGTTCAGGTGAGTTGGCAGGTCTGCTCTGTTGTCCACCAGAAAATGGTGGGCCTCCTGCCAGATAGCTTCATACCCCTCCCCTTATATATCGTAGAGCAACCACTGGCTAAAATTCACAATTAATAATTATTCCTGGCTGCAGGTCTCTGAAGATTTCTGTAATGAAGCATTTTGTAGTTGTAGCATCCCGTAACATGCTCCTCGCTCGTAATTCAGTCATTGGCTTGCGCCATGCATCATCCTCAGCGGGGCTCAGCACCGAGCAACTCATAGACCGCATCATTCGTGTTGACCATGCAGGGGAGCTTGGAGCTGATCGGATATATGCTGGACAGATGGCTGTCCTTGGTAAAACTGATGTTGGTCCAGTTATACAAGTAAGAGTTCTGAATAGTGGAATTGATCTGTTGATAGTATATAAAAATTGTTATGGTTAATGAAAAATTAAACTGTTTATTAATTATTAACTCTATTAAAATATTGAACTGCTTAATTAAAAAAATCAAATAAGTTAAAAGTGCAGTAGTGGTAGCCGTGTTAGTCTTTAAAAAAAATTAAACAAGTAATGAAGAGGCAGCACTCTCAGACTAACTTTAAAGATGTAATTTTATTGAACACGAGCAAAATTACATCTTTAGCCTGAGAGTGCTGCCTCTTCATGACCTGTTCAAGTAAGTTAGTAATCTTTTAATCAGACACAGATCACAACAAATCAGCATTTGCTAATTTGTTTGTTTTTCCCAGAGACCAAAGCGCTGTACAAAAATAGATACAATGTATCTACTGTATTACACAATTCAAAGCACATAAAGAATAAGAAATTTACACATTCAAAAAATTACAAAAGCATACAAAATTGCGCAAAGAAAAGATTACAAAGTGAATTTACTACAAAGTTGATTACTATCCAAATTAAATTTCTGTACCTGGATGGACATATTACATGAGGTTGCTATCCCAAAACTAGTACTGTATATGGTCTTTAATTGTAAAACTGAGTAATTAGCATAAAGCTATGTCTACACTATCAAATTTTGTGTGACAAAAAAGTGTGATATGCCCATATATGGTCATGATGACATCACACCATGACCATATATAGGCATAGCATTACTATATATGGGCTTGTCACATTTTTTTGTCAAAGTAAATTTGATAGTGTGGATAGAGCTTAAGAATGTGGCAGTATTGTATACTTTGTTGCAGAAAAGCTTTAGTACTTTTACTCATAACTAAATTACCCATCATTTTAAAGCTTATAATGTTGAGATGAAAAATATATTAAAAAGTCAGTTTTCATCTTTTGGTCACTGGTGCTGTTTTGGGACGGCAAGTCTCATATAGGAACTGCACACTTTATAGTTGTTGTAGTTGAAAAATTGAAATCTAAAAACTTAAATATGTAATTTCAATCCCTCACTGTGCATTTCGCTTGTGTCCTTGAGCAAGGCACTTTATCTGCATTGCTTGTCTCCACCCAGGAGTAAATGGGTGCCTGGTGGGGTTGCCTGCTACACTTAAGCATGTAGACCCAATGACCAGGGAAAACAAAGCGCTTTGTAACCTAAAGGAATAGGCACTATATACTGTAAATACTAAAACAAAATAACAACAAATTAATCAATTAAAATATGAAATTTTGTTTATTGGTTGATCTAGTTATTAACAAAATTAAAAATGATCCTTTGAATTTATATATCTATTATATCTGCATTTTAGGAGATGTGGGATCAGGAGAAGGAGCATTTAGCTACTTTTGAAAAACTTATACCAGAGAATCGAGTCAGGCCAACAGCTCTCCTGCCATTTTGGAATGTTGCTGGGTTTGCTTTAGGTAAGATGAGAAAGCAATATTCAACACTAATTATAAACCAATTATGAAGACGAGCTACCAGGCCTGCATAAAAAATAGCTCTTCTCTCATGGTTGCCAGACACTGTGAGAAAAATCATATGTGTACTATAATTGTGAAGGTGTCCCAAATTAGAAGAAGTCATTTAATTTTGTTTTGCTGTTTATAGGTGATACCAGGGAACAGTTAAATTTTGGTGATATTAATTAACACAGACTTAACCATGTGATAAATGACAATAAAGCCATAGTACAGTAGTAAAACATGCAGATTTAATTAATTTGCGGGGTATGGGTTATTTTCTGATACATTCTTGTCAGGTTGCAGAAGTCTCCTGCCCCATTTCCTTCACTGCTTGTGTGCTGTTTTCCTAAACTATGTCTGCTGCCTTCTAGAGGCTATAAACATAGAATATAATACTGTATTTATGTTTCTTACAAACTTTTTCAATGATAACTGATAGTTTTATTTAAATTTAAATACATTCATTTTACTCAGGAGCTGGGTCTGCACTTCTAGGCAAAGAGGGTGCTATGGCTTGTACTGTAGCGGTGGAATCCGTGATTGGTGAACATTACAATGAGTAAGTAGTTGCGGTGCCAGCCTTTCATTTCCAAAGTTCAGAGCTTACATCCTACTCCAACTGACCTCTACTCGCTAAATATTTTAACAAAATGCTAAAATTATTTAATAGAACAAGAGTCATAAGAGATACAGGAATAATTAGAGAACGTATAATAAAAGAATGAAATGGTTGAACATGTGTTTATTTAAATTTTATTTGATAGAAACATGTGACATGCCTAAATATGGTGACATAAAGACCATATATAGGCACATCATGACTATATATGAAATTTGATAGTGTGGACAGGGCTCTAGGCAAACTAGAGCAAACAAATCATGTCAGTCCATTGCTCTACTTTACCGAGTCTGACAAACAAAAATCTGATATGCCTGAATTAAAAATTGTTTTCCAGTCAAATAAGACAATTGTTAGAAGATGACCCCAAGAAGCATGAGGAACTGTTAGAGATTTTGAAGAAGTTTCGTGACGATGAGATGCATCACCATGACACTGGACTTGCCAATGATGCAGAGAAGGTGGGTGAAGTTTGCTGGTGTTGTTACTTATTTCAAAGCCAGAATCTTGTATATTTTTGTACTTTATTTTCAGTCTTAGTTGCATCATAGAATATTAAAAATGTTTATTATTCTCACGACTTAAAGACTGCTCCCAATGATAAATCACACTGGGTTGCGTTGGTACGACACATTTATGGGGTGGTTGCTGCCAAGGTATTTTACACCTATATAATAAATATTAAATACTGTACATTAAAAAATAATGTTGTGTATCATGAGTAGAAATTATCATTGTGGTTACCCGTCTCATTAACAATTATTACCTGATGTTTGATTTATTAACGGATTATTAGCTATAACATATTCATTTATGAGGCATTATAGTTCATGCAATTCATCATGTTTTGTAACATTTTACCTTTTATTGCAGGCTCCGTTTTACTCAGGATTAACTGAAGTTATAAAGGTCGGCTGCAGGGCAGCTGTATGGGTGGCTGAACGGGTGTAGAAGATAATTATGGAAATGGTTTTTGATGGCGTAGGTTACGTGCAGCATTCATTCAGACAATCAGCAGCAACCTCTGTATCGACGGGCTCCAATCAAATGATAGAAAGCCCTGGATGTTTATATTTTACTTTCAACTCATGATAATTATTTTGGGTTTTTTTTCATTAGTTTTTTATATTTGTATTATGTAATTTTATTCCTTTGACAACTAAGAGCCTCTAGTACAGCAATACTGAATTGTATCAGTATTATTTGTGAGTATAAGTAAATTTTGCATTTCGTCTTACTTTTGTCAGGTTTTCCAGATATCATTAGTTGTGTCGTGTTATTTTACTCGTATTCTCATCACAGTGACAACATTGATATATTAATGACATGACTGTTGGTGGACAGAACTAATATTATTGTTTGAAAATTCCAATACATGAACAAAAACAAGTTATTTATATATTGATGATAACGTGTAAAAAGATCATTCTGATATGTTAAGCCTTTAGTCTACAAACTCACAATAAATTACAAGTGTAGTATTGTGTGTGTAGCATTGGGGATGAGCTGCACACAATATATTCAAAATCGTAGGCTATAATTATATTACTGTGTAAATAAAATAAACTTTTGAACTACTGTACAGTAATCCTCGGTGTGCTATTTTGTATGTTTATTTATGCTTATATAGTGAATTATAGCTAGAGCCTCAATGCGCTCAATAGAAAATGAAATACTATAAAACTTCAAATAGAAGCCAAATGGGCTTAATCTCGAGAAGAAGCCCATCTTGTCCTAAAAAAAAAGCCCAGGTCTTCTATTCAAGGTTTTACGGTATGTTAAGACAAGACCTCTGCCAGAGTAATTATGCCTAGTGCTCTGTGATATTACGAATTCAAGGTGAAAACTGCCCAATAAAGAGTAATAAATTTTACAATGGTGGGTTGCAGTTCCCCTATCAGGTATCGAATCTGAGGGGTGGGCGGGGGGAAGTAAACCAGTTTCATTTACTTGTCATTACTGGCAAAATATTTCGCTTTAGGGGTAGGCGTATAAATTACTTCCTACAAGTATAAGCACCACCTCAGCAAGTTATCTGTGAACAGTATTATTATAAAACATTGCTTCGTTTTTTAATTTTTTGGTGTATTTCCTGGTACTCATTAATGGGTCATCAACAAACTCATCAGTCATAAAGTAGAAAGCAAGCATCATTCTCATCTGAAATTAACAATGAGCAACAGAGATCTAATCTACAGTATCTGTTATTCATTTTTATGTGGCCTAAAATTGCTTAGCTACTTAAGTGTCATCATGAGGCTTAGTTCATTAAGCATAAAATTGAGGGAGGACAGAGCTTGTTAATGAGCTGATTCCGAAAAATGAATAAATTATATAGTAATAATAAGATGTCAGTCTTGTGCTGTGTTATGTTTCAATGTTTTCTTACTGTAACATGTATTAGTACCTGTGATCCTTACATATGTACTGTATACACGTGCGTATATGACATGGCTTAAAATATACAGATTAGATAAAAAAAAACATGGGGTCGCCTTTTATGCGCGACATACAAATTTCAGATTTTTTTAACCATGTTCCTCTTACCATAGAGAAAATAGTTTTCTATCCTCTTACCCGCAGGTGGTCTTATATTCAAGTGTATACTGTTTGGACTCCATCAAATACAGATCAACAGTTTCATCCTCTCATTTCCACTATGCACTAACCACAAATTAAATACAAACAGAATAATATACAATCTTCTTTGTACTGTAATATTTATTTAAAATAATCCAGATGTTGCATCATTTGTAAACAACGTGTACCATAGCCAATTGTCTGCTATTGTTTATTCATGGTGGGCATATCTGCACGACATAAGGAAGCCATTTTGGAAGTACTAACAAGTTTATAGCAGTGAACATTGAAGAAAAAGCCAACAAAATTTTTAAATTTGACAATGAAACCGGTGGTGTTAATTGTATTAATTAATTAATTAATTAATTAGTTAATTGTATGCATCATGAATTTCACAAATCAAAGATTAGATATAATTTAAATATCGCTATAGTGGTCATGAGACAAATGATGTAAAAATCTATTTCAAATACCTATTAATTTTTCTATATCCACTTAATAACATGCTGAATAAAAATGACAAAGTATCTTCCTATGTTTATAAAGTAATATTAAATAATGTATTAAACTGTGCAAAATGTTCAGTCAGGTCAGTATGACAGTCAACATTCACTGCTTTGACGATACTAATAAAAATATTACGATAGTTTTACTATGATATAGTATGGCATATTCATTGAATATGGTGAATGTATAAACAAGATGGAACACAATAGTGAAAATATAACATTGTGAAAGAAATACTAAAAATACAATAATAGCAACTGCTTGTCTATTGTTACAATGGATGAAATACAATCTTACATGAGTTGTGCAGAAGTAGATGCAGCTCATATTCATTGCCTTTAGGATGGTGAAAATATACACAAGATGAAACACAATGGTGAAAATATAACACTGTGAAAAAAGTACTATAAAAATACAATGGTAGTAATTACAAGTCTACTGTTATAATGGATGAAATAAAACTCCACATTAGTTGTGCAGAAGTAAGTTCAGCCCAACATAAATACCTTTAGAAAATGTGTTCTCTATGTAGCCACCAATGCCTATAAGTAAAGACAAATACTGTACATGAAACTTCCATTCCTATCTAAAGCCCTGTTTAGACTGTCAAATTTTTATTCGACAAAAACATGTGACATGCCTAAATATGGTCATGATGACATCACATCATGACCATATATAGGCACATCATGCTATAAAATGGGCATACAACAGTCTTTTGTCAAAGAAAATTTGATAATCTAGACAAGGCTTGAAGACAATGTATCTAGCATTCCAACCCAAGATATTTCTACTATAACTCATGTCTTAACAAAGGAAAAAACCTATACATATTGTCTTTTTAAAATAATGGTTTGTATATATGTAGTTCATAAACTACTTGTGTCTGGTAGTGGTATTGTATAGCACATTATGTTAATGTATCCATATGCCTCACATTCTGTCATTGTATTTGTAACACCTACAGAACACACATGCAGCTTACTGTAGGATGAATATTCCGAAGTGATGCACCAGATTTAGATATAATGACAACCCACTTATACTCCTGGGGGCAGAGAGGTGTTAATGTAGAGAAGCACCCTTACACCAGAATGGACAGTGACCCCCAAAGTTTGATGATATTTAACGGATCCTCCCAGAGTGTTAAATGTAACAGGGGCCAAGAAAGGAGCGTTCACATTGTGGCCTTGTCCCTACCAATACTTTCACAACTATTACATGAAAATCGTATTGAGTTTCCTAAAAAAAACCAACATAGCTCAACAGATTATGAACTCGTGTATAGACATGATAAGAAGAATCAAACTTAACAACTAACCACTCAGAGAATAGGAACAGGCGTATGTGCTTACCCTACATCAAAGATACTAGAAATACAATAGAGCACCCACAAAGCAAAAATGAGGCGGAAATTGGGCCAGACGTATGCGGCGCCCTTCTCTTTTATAATGAAGTAAAGTTTTCTATACTTGATCCAGATGTACAGGGCGCCCTTCTGTTGCTAGATATATCCAGACACACACGGCGCCCTTCTTTTTCCACTAATGGAGGAAAGCTTTATCACTAATCAGAGTCCGCTCATATGATTCTGCGCATTTTTGTATATTCTTATTGTTTTGATTTATTTATGCCTACTTGTTTGTATCTTATGGATAATGGCAACGATTTAACCTCCGCAAAAGGAGATTATATATTTCACAGTTATGTAACGGTGGCAGAAGTTTTTTTAGATCCAGCCGTACGCGGCGCACCATTGTTTGTACTCCCCACCATGCATTTCGGTGGAACAGTTTTTTTCTGTGGAGAACTCTTGTGTTTCTAGTATCTTTGCCTTTATACAGACATGTTGTCCTACAAACGCATGTGTTCACGCATGTTCAGTTGCCGTTTAGTGGGACCTTAGCAACAATATCCAAGGGGCGGGGCTTAGTGCCAGTCCATTGGATCCACATGTTTCTATATACACTCTACTCAAACACCATTTCATAGTCAAAAATATCCAGAATTACGCTGGATAAATTAATTGCTTTCTTCATTGTCGCAGATACTAAAAAACTTCTTCATGTAAACTTTAGTATTTTAAAATATACTGCACTTTCTGAGTAAACTTCAAAACGTTATAATAATATATGTAAATACTGTAGTAAGGTTATTCCATAAACCTGAGATGTTCAGCTAATTATACATCTTAAAACAAAGATTTATGTAAAGAAATGGGATACCAGTATATATATAAATTTCATATCTATACATTTTAAAATATTTTCTTTTAATTACATTCACTGAACAAAATTAAAATGAAAAAATTCATTCAGGATATCCAAGTACAAACATAGAATTCAGAATTTTGAATTTTATCAATACATTTTTTCCCGTCGTTCAGGCTAAACTTTAATATCTTTGCACCATGTTTCAGTATAAATTAAATTAATTTTTTTTTTATTGGGTAAACTAGTTACATTTGTAAAAATACAGCAACTTCATTGGCTGATTTACTGTCAGGTGTCATTGTAGAGCAATTCTGATTGGATAATCTAATTTCATGTGTACGAAAATGCTACTTTGATTGGCTAATTTACTGTCAATATAAAACAATTCTGATTGGATAATCTAGTTCGTGTGTGAAAATACAGCAAATTTGATTTGATAATTTACTCTCGGATGTCAGTACAGAACAATTCTGGATGATTAAGTTTCATGTGCAGATATAGAAAATTCTAAAGTCTCATTTGACAGTACTAGGTCAGATAAGATAGCCATGACTCATAAGTAACAAACATGCAAATAAAAATATGTACATAAAAAAAATCTTCATTTATGAAGGCATGGGTTTCTTTTAACTATTCAGTACGTGGCTATATTATTTACAGTATAAATCAGTGCCGGAAGTCTTTTATTATTTATGGGGTGTCAAATCTGTTTTCTATTTGATATATCTCTGCAAAACATGTTATCTAAAAATTGAATGCTTTCAAGCCTCACTGGTTTGGCAGTAATATTACATTCTATGCTTATTTAAAATAAAAGCTTAGATAAACATTCATTCTTGAAAGTGTTTTACACAATGATATTTATTTGTTTTGTGGCAAACACATGATATTAATCCACAGAACAAATAAATTCCTTAACCATAATTGATCAAAGAAGCACATCTTTTGACCTAAGTTCTTGAATAAATGCGGCACCAAACATGATTATTTTCAGTTTTGCACTCGAACAAGTGCTGTGGTAATTAAGAAAGATATATTTCATACAGTGTCCCAGCACTTATGAAATACAGCACAGAGAATACATATTACAATATGGTAACAGTGGAAACAATTCTCAGTGACACGCTAAAATAAGCGTATCACTGAATCATTAAATTATAAATGTAGTAGCACTTATTTGATCATTTATGATAAACCATTCCGTTTTTCATTGGAATGTTATCTAGTGACAATAAGCTCACATCTTTGAAATGAGTTATTTTAGGATAAATTCGGCAATAAAAAAAAAAGAAAATACATTTTTTTTTACACAGGCAACAACTACGAAATGCAGATATTGTTAAAAAGGAAACTACACACAAATAATAGTAAGTAAAAAGAGTAAATAAGGAAGGTATATACATTATATATTTTTGGTGAATCAAATATTTTCTTATCAAAATGAAATTTCTCTGTAAATGAGAAAAAAATTTTCTTAGTTCAATCCACATAATTATATTTTTGATGGAATCAACAGCTATATTTAAATTGTATTGAGTATTTCTTAAAGTTTCAATTAGTTAGGCATGATAGATTTTAGTACAATGCTCTTTTGCACTGGGGGAGCCTGCCCCCTTGCTGAGAATAAAAGGGCAATTAACCAAAAGTTTCAAATACAGGTTCTTCAAAATGTTTTTAAAGTTTAGAAAGAAATACAGATAGTGCTTTCATGCGATGCACCATTAAATTCGTCCAATACTGGGGAGATCTGGCGGTTGAAGCACAAACTTCTGCATGTTCTTGTGTATATTTTGTATTCAATCACTAAGTTAGAATCCGGGATGTAATGAAGATCCCTGTCTCAGACTGAAGTCTCTACAAGGGCAGTACAACCTTGCAGTTCCATTTAAACTAGAGATCCACTCTGGTGATCTACTGTTTTCCATTCCTGTTTATCTACATGGCAGCATCTTCTAAGCTGGATATCTCTCCAAATAATACATCTGAAGTTTATAGTTCTCTATACTTTCTTCATCAAGTTAACCTTAGCTGTAAAAAACTTTAACAAGACTCCAGTATCAGCATCCTTTAACTGTGATCAGGGAGTTCACCAGTGACATTCCTGCCATCAGGGGTTCTCCCTGGGTTCTCCATTGAGCTTCCGGTTGTCAGAAGTTCCCCAGTAAGATCACTGCCAATCATACCTTAAGGAAGTTGCAACCGTTGACCAATTAGAAGCATTTAAATCAGAACACCTTCCCGAATAAACTGACATGATTGACAATAACATGTTCATTAACCTGTCTGTCAACAGTTGTCATGGCAACCACACATGGCTTTCACATGATTGTTGGATACAACAATCAATCAATCAATCGATATAGAAGACAACATTACTGTATTTCTTTACATGAATTGTATCATTTCCAACTAACGGCCTTCTACAATCATGTGTGCTCACGTTGGATGTGATTTAAGTCCCTGCAGTCTGTCTATTGCTTCGACGCCTTCTTTTTCCTGGCGGACAACATGTCATAGAATGGATCCCTGCTTATACTTGACCTGAGAATAATAAGAAAAAAAAGAAATTATAAATTAGAATGTAAATAAGAAAAATAACAAATACTTTTAAAAGTAGAAGAAAATTTAAAAAAAAAAACCATGGTGATCGAGAATTTATTAATTCCAAAAATTATTTCAGTCTATATTTTTCAAATACCATTTATCCCGATGTTTAATCGAATGTTTGAGCATATGCGTACAGATAGATGTACAGAATCACTCAGGCTTCAATAGGTACTTACAGGCCATATACGTAAATGGAATTAGTTTCTAATTGAAATAGGGGTTTAAGCTCATGAGCGTGAGCTAAACTTGCTTAGCGAGTGTTCCAACAGACGTTAAGTGCCGCGCGAGGTCTTAAAATGCCAGATTAAGATGCACTACCAAGTGTACTTAAATGTTAATCCTTAACTAACAAGGGATGAAGTACTCGATGAAAATGAAGTGGAATTAAAATATGGGCAGGTTCATGGTTAAGCGAATTGATAGACACTGTTACTATTGTAGATTTACGAAATTTCTTCAACATCTATCTCAAAACTTTAGATGATGGAAAGCTTAGGGTAAACTATACAAAGAAATAATTGTTGAAATATATTATAAAGACAGATGTTGCGACAAATCTCCACCTGGAGAGGGATGAGCCTAAATATGGTCATGATGACATCACATCATGACCACATATAGGCACATTGTGACTATATATGGGCACACAACAGATTTTTAACAGCTATCTCAATGCAATACCCAAAAATTAGTAAATACATATGAAGTTTTAGGTAGATAGACATAATATCATTAAAAAACCCCCCTCAGATCTTACAAACTTAAAAGTTTGCAATTTTATTTATCAGAGATACCGACAGTTTTACCAATATCAAAATTAGCATTGAATAAAAAAAACTGTGGCTTGAAGGATTGTGTGTAAAACCGACCCTCTACAACCATTAAAGATAAACTCACAGGATTTTGTAAAAAAAATAAGATCATAAAATATAGTTATAGGGCATCATGCACAATTGATTCTATATCCATAAACTAGGAGAAAACAGTATTGCAACCCATGAAAATAGTACTACTGTACTATAAATATTCATACAAACTACACTAAATGAAATTGTCATATCTGTCAAAAGTGCTAGTAGTAAAATATTTAATTTTTTTTTTTATTTTACACAAAACAGGAAGCACATAACTCATCAATTTACAGAATAGAATGTTACTATTATAATGAGTAAGGTGTGGATTATTGTTATGTGAATAACTGTCACAGGATTTTAACCCAGTACCCTGGGATTTGAGGGGGTGCATCTTAAGCACCAAGCTACAGAACCACTAATATGACTTACTTTATTGCTTTGATCCAATCCACCTTGTCGTCTGCGGTTGACGCTGACATACGATAAATTTGATGGCGGCCTAAGAAAACATTAAACATAAACAATATAATTATAAGGTTATTGTTGATGGAAGCACTTTCTAGTTTGTATACCATTTATCTGGTCTAATAATATGAGACAGTGCCACCAACATCTCGCAACTTTTCACTGGGGGACTTTTAGTAGCCTAGTCTGGGCAAATTCTTTCATTTTTTCAGATATATATTTTTTAGAGTACTTTGACAAGCCAAAAAAATAAACAGTTTTCATGCGCCCCTATTTTCTTTTTCTTTTTTTTGGTTTTGCTATTTGCTTTCAAAGACTAGTCTAGGCTAACTCACTACAACACGTTTGTTCATCCATCACAGAGCATAGATATGTATATGAAAACTCCTAGGCCTTGGGAAGTGCCCCAAAGGTTATTGCCAGTTTATCGGGAATTTCATTTCAAATTTAGCGAAAATGGTGTATTCGGACTATCAGTTTTCATCTTAGCATAATTATCAAAGAAATTTGTAAATTTACTAATTTTGATAAAATAACAACTACACTTGGTAAAAAGAAATTTTAGTGAATAAAAATTCTATGGGCAGAAAATGTAGATGTGAATTACCAATTACTGTACAGCAGCACCCTCATTTATGAAAGATTAGCGCATTAATACCAAGTTATAAAATGCCTACTGTAGCATTCAATCCTGGCCACTCACCTTCTACTACTCGCCCATCTGTGTCAGTCTTACAGGCTTTGATAACGTCTCGGCCATCAGCGGCAAACAATTCAAAAGTATGCTACAGAAAGCAAAAAAAAAAAATTTAATGGTTATTACAGGTTAAAAATGCAATAAAGTACATACACAATCGTAAATTGATTTGCTTAAATGTTAAATTTTCAAACACTAGATTCTTAACTTACTGGTTTTTTAGGGTCTTCAACTTCTCTAACATCTAAGTTTTCCAGTGGTATAATGCCTCGTGGCTCTTTATCCTGGTGAGAAAAGAAAATTGACATATGTAATCCTCATATACTTTCTCTGAATAATAAATATAAAGAAAATTAATTATGTAATTTATTATGTAAAATGCATGACTAACTCCTTCAGCATTGACTAATTTCAATCCCCTCCACAAATTTTAGCCTCCTTTCCACTACTGTACATTCAATCTCCTCACTTTACTGATTTTAATCCCCTCTCGACTGACTTAAATCCCTCTCCACTGATTTCAATCTCCTTCCCACTGATTTTAATCTCCCTCTCCACTGATGTAATCTCCTCTTCACTAATTTAATCCCCTCTCCACTGATTTAAATCCCTCCCTACTGATTTTAATGTCTCCCCACTGATTTAAATCCCTCTACACTGATATCAATCTCTTCCTAATCAATCAACTGTCAGGTAAATGTCTCACCTGTGTAAATTCAAAGTAATAAAGACAATTGTCAGTAAGGATGAACCATCTTCGTTTCCAGTTACGGTACCGTCCACCTGAAAGGTAACAATATAGGCATCATGAGTTATTTAGTTCAAGCCACATCAAAATTAATTACAATAAGTTTTAACATTCATTTTTAACCACATACTGTACCGGTAACCAAATTTTTAAGAAACAAATAGCAGTTAAGAGTTTTAAACTAGAGATATGAGGTTTGCCATTCCAAAATCCAGCGTACTGTCGCTAAATGCTAAACTTAGCAAAAGAATGCGGCAGTATTGTATACTTTAGTGCCGAGAAGCTGTAATAATTTTACTCATAACTTTAAAAGCTTATAAAGTGGAGAATAAGAATATTAAGAGCCAATTTTCATTTTTTGGTCACTAATGCTGGCTTTGGGATAGCAATCTTCATATATTATATCAACAAATATTTGAAAAAAAAACAATAACAATTCTGCATTATTTAAAAACAAACATGATTAGTGTTCAGTTGGAAATAAAACAACATTGAACTTTTAAATAAATTTCATGAAGTCACACTTGAAACTATATACACAGTGCACAAACATTTCATATGATTGGTACACATAGAAATATTATCTCAAGTCATAATACAATAAACATATGTTTATGAATATGAGAAGAAAACATACTCAACAAAGGCTGAAGTGAGTACTGTATGTTAATGAACATGTGTACAGTATGTGGTGGTAATTGATTTCACAAAAATTTAATTATTTTGTTTTAATTATTCAGTTTGTGTTAATTGATATGTGAGTTGGTGCATTGTTACGAGTTTAATCACAATGTTTTTGCAATATAATCCCATTTTTTTTGTTATAAATAGTCTACCGGAAGATAACATATGGGATGAATATTAATATAACATGTCATTTTACAATATCCTAAAGAAGGCTATGTAATACGCCACAATATTTGATTATGTTAAGGCCTACTATTCTGAAATATAAATTATGTTATAAAGAAAAACGATGGTAACAAAGAGACCTACATTGAAGAAACAAATTGATAGCATTAACAGGCAACTGAGCTAAAAATAATTAAAAGTTAATAGGAATTGTACTGTAGGTTCATTACATTGGGACATAAATATTGTGAACCTAGCATCTGAACAAATGACTGGACATATATCAATGTATTAAGGTAGATTCACACCAAATCTGAATTCGGTTCGTATGGCTAATGAAACGAAAAAAGAAAATCGAATCAGTGGAAAAGAAAAGCGGTGCGTACTAAGATGCGCATCGAAAAAATTCTACGAACCAGATTCAGTTTCGGTGTGAATCTACCTTTAAGGTTTCAATTGCAATGAATTACAGTACTCGTAAAAATATGGATGTAATGCATGCTATTCATCATCTGATATTTCAACCGATAATAAAACAATAGTTATAATTCCCTATATGATTCATTGTGACATTCTGTGCAGGTCTTTAGATCTTGTAACAAGTTGACAGTGGTAAGACAAACTGACATGTTACTAAAACAAGTTAACAGTTTAGCATGATAGGTCAATGTTTTTAAACAGGTTAAATTTTCAATACCTTAAATCAACAGTTTAATAAAATATGTATCTTAAGGTTATTGAAATTTACATGGGGCAAGTCAACAGTTTACAAAACCATGTCAATAAGTTAAAGGAGTGAAGGTTCCAGTTAAACATGTCAATAGTTTATGATAGTAGATATAGTATCTTAATGTAACAGGTTGACAGTTTACTAATACAGGTCAACAGTTCAGTATGATACTCAATCCATTAATCTTATAGGTTAACAGTTACAAGTTACAAGTCAATTTTCAATAGATTAAATGAGACAGGGTGACAGATAAACAGTCAACAGTTTAGTACAATAGGTGTCTTAATGTAACAGGTTGTTGATATTTATATGAGACAAGTCAACAGATTCAATGAGATAAGTTGCTAATTAAACAAAGTCAACAGTTTATTAAGTTAAGTAAATATCATACAAGACTGATTGATATTATTAAGACAAATCAACAATATACTATTAGGGGGTTCATTGTTTAATGTGACAGGTTGACAGTTAAATATGATAGGTGATACATTAAAAGCTTATTAAGCAACATTAAAACTTAATAAAACTTAATCATTTTTATTCTATAATAAAGAAAAAATCTGTAAAAACATGGCACTACTCAAACGAAAAGAAAACAACTGAAAAAAAAACTCTTCATTCTGCTGCACTCACTCTTTTTCTCTCTCAAGTTAAAACAAATAAAAGGGATGTAAGAAAAAAATATAAAATAGATTTAAAACCTATGAAATATCAGACTTAAGCCCAAAAAATATTAGCAACTACAGAAAAAATAAATCTACAAGCAAAAATCTCTTAACAGCAAGAGGAAGAAGTGGTGTAAGCATTGCCTATTAAGTAGTACATCATTATTAAATGTACAATCAAAATTGTTGTCTAGGAAGACAATTCAAAATTAAAATTAAAGTACCTTAATTGGAGAATTAAGGGGACAATATGAAGAAAAGCAACAGCAAAAAGCATAGATGTTAATAGAATCAACAATATTACTGTAAAAAATTAAAACTTAGAAAAATATCAAAAAGCAAAAAGAGTAAAACATTGCTTAGCTATTCAATCACAGTGCTAGAAAGTGAATATGCAAATGAGACTGAAATGAATTTTGTAACTGAACAAGGATGGGAAGCAAACATAAACTGTTAAAGTTGGGATACATGCAAGTGGCTCGAACTAACCTCCTTTTCACACATGATTCATCAGGTATATGTGATATTTATGTGCAATTTACACGCATAAGTCATCAGGCATTAATGCAAGGCAAAATTGAAAAGAGGCAATCATTGTTAATTGAAAATAATAACTTTTAAATTTAAAAAAAGTAAATTATACAAGATCATTCATAATTACAGCAAAGAAAATAAAATACTAATGCAAAAACACTTATATATTCATTTCAAGCATATTTTCTGTGCAGTATTTACATGCATTGATAATCATGATATTAATCAATTCAACCCACTTATTCAACTTATGACACAATAAACAATATTTCAATTTACTAAAAAAGTATGCTCAGAGAGTATTAAGCTTTTCAATGAATAAATTGTTGAAATAGTTCTCCGGCTTTACTATTGCGACATGGAAGGATACCGTCGTAACAAATGATTTGCACTTCAATTCATATAATTTTTTGACAGTTTGGAAATTAATGCAGATATGACATGGGCAACTAATCAAGGAGGCTAAAGTAAACTGTGGGATTTAGCTTATGTCTCTTTAACTTCTTCAAATCGGTTTTTCATTTAGTTTTATGAGAAGGTAGAGTCGTGCACTGTCATAACAGACAAATGTAAGGACTTCATTAAACATAGTATGTGCATAAAAATACTAAGAACAGGAGACGATGAGGTTCACTTTAATAAGTACTTACATCGACAGGATAATCGATTGTAAGATATATTCTAAGAAGTATAATATTTTACATTTGCTCAAAAACAAGAGTATATCATATTTCATTCTGTGGGAGTCAAGAAGAGAATGTTTTATGGTGGACTAAGAAAGGGGTACCAGGGATAAAATTGTGTTGAGATTAAGACAGGGGAGAATAAATTCATAAAAATGGTGGGAGTCAGAGTATTATGGTAATTTAAAACATTGTGGGTTCAGGTATAACAGGAAAGTTGAATGACTAAAGAGGGAGTTTGCACAAGGAAGGAGAAGGGATTGTCATGATTTAAACGTGGGATTCAGGGAAGGAAAACTTAAAAGAATTTATGGCAGGGCAAGAGTTAGAATGGGAGAGGAATTCTGGTAAAGTATGACAAAGGCGCTCTTGTACCCATAGAATTGTTGCCAGCAGCATTTGCCTTTGTGCAGTCCTACAGTTTCAATACAAAGCAACATTTTATAAGTTATTACCTGTCGTCACCTGTTATAATACATAATTTATATTTTAGCTAACTTCACCTGTGAGTTTCAGTTATCATTTGATGATACCTGTTTCATTGCATTAGGATCTGATGATGATGACATTCAACAAAGTTGCATTGCAAATGAAACCAACGAGGTGTAGAATTGTAAATCCATTAAAAAAAAGAGATCCAAAGATATGCATCGGTAGATTACAATGCTTAGTAGTTCTGTAGTTATAACACACACACAGAAAACTAAGTAACAACTACATACTTAAATATGATTAAAGCTTCATTCACTCCATACCCAAATTTTAGAATCAGAAGGCCTACCAAACCAATCAGAAAATTGAATCAGTGTTTAAGAATTGCAACACTGGCATTCTGCGCGTAGGAAACGTGGTCTGAATTTCGGTTTGGATATGATTTGAATGCAGCTCAATGTTGTCATTATATTACGTAAAGGTGTCGGTTGACGTACCTTGCTTCATTAGCCATCCTTCCCTGTCGGGATTGAAGAATGTGTGAGTTAGATCATTACCGTCATCTTCTGGGATTTTAAATGGTTCCTTCTTGATGCTTTCGTATAAACTCTGTTAAAATTTAAATGAAAATTTTGGCCAGATTAACAAGTGTTCGGCAAATAATTCAGTTCAAATGTCTTTATAAATGGTCATATCCTTGTGACTAAAAAATATATATATATATAAAACAGGGACGTAGTTATGGTGGGTTGATGTGGGCAGGGCTGCACCAGTCTTAGAGTATTCCACCCAGTCTAAAGGTAATTTCATGGCCCTCCATCCATCCTTATTAACCCCACTCACCATCCTAAAACTTCATTAGTATTAATTAAAGTTTAGCAATGTTATCACCCACCCAACCACCCTTAGTTCTCTACAACTACAACCCTGAATAAAACTGTCCTTTATTCGGCTACTTACGCTCAACAACTCATGTGGTAGATCCTTTCCGTCGTTGATGCCGCGATTCATCGAAATGAATCGATCCAGATTCGGTTTATCTTTGACGGACTGGTTATGCAGACTCGTGTTCAACATGATAATCGCAAATGACAGTACATAACAAGTGTCTGTTGGGAGAAAAATTAATAATAAAAGACAAAAGCCTAAATAATTATATTTTAATTATCTACAATAAATAATCCTAGACAGTTATATTAAAATAACAACAATAACATCAACAACATCAATAATAATAAAATTATAACAATTATAAAATAATTAAAAAACAACATTAATAAAAATATTAAAGGTGTAATAATTTTTTTTACTACAGTACAGTGTGCATTTGCAGAAATATATACTGTAAAAGGTTTTATGTGACATCATGTTCCACAGACAAAGGATTAGCCTAGCCTTGTTCCATGCCATCCATTAATAAGCCCATTAGTTTAATAAAAACAGAAATGTTAGATAAATCTAAAAAATAGAAATTTCCACTTATTATAACACCCTTTATCTCGGAGGTCATACAGAGGATAGAATACTATTGCTTTTCTATGCTAATTTTACTAAAGCTCTTAAGAGTAAGTTATTACGCCCGCTCTTTGTTGCAGCCATACCTGTCGACTCGAATACACCTTTATTAGTTTCGCAATACCCTTTGGCAAAACATTCCATCATACGGTCAATCTTCTGAGCTTCTCCAGGTAGACGAAAACTCCATAAAAACTCCCTGAATAGTAAAAAAAAACACTTAAATAAAATAAAATACAAAAGAAATCAAAATAATTATTTGGTACAGAAAAATGAGAATATACATAAAAAATATTTTGAAAGAATTAATTGTTTTCTAAAGTAGACTAGAAGACTCGACATTGCTCAAAAACAGCGCCTCAAAGTACCGTATATATTCACAAACATCTATTGTAAAAAATAATAATATTAGTGTCACTATTCAAACATATAAGTATTTCCCTGTTTGGATTCTCTGTAGATATTACTCTATTGAAGCAACTCAACTGAGACATTGAGACATTTCTATGTGGTGTACCACAAGTATTTATATAATTATAGTGTAGATTTTGTATAGTGCCGGTATCCATCAAACAAAATGCTCACGATGCTTGATGTGTGTGGAATAGCATAGACGCGCCCACCTCACTTCAAAAAAAACTCTAATGTTCGAAATGTTGATACCGAATTTTGCACTGTGTATGTTACTTCAAACTATCAAAAAGCTTAAAATCAATTTAATTTTAGATTAAATTCTTTATTTCAAATTATCCACAAATAACAGTAAAAACTGAATTACTTGGGATTTACATATTGCTTAATTACAAAAAAAGACAATCATATAAAAAGATAATCAAAAAAGACAGGGAGACAGAAGAAAAACAAGTCACAACAATGATAACAGAGAAAAGACAAAGATATTTACAAAAATTAACAAATTCGGAGATTAATAAAAAAAAATATTAATTAATAAAAAATAACAAAAATGAGGGGGATAAATATTTATTAATATTTATCATTACTCTTGTTGCTTAATCTCTCTGGAGTATCAGTATAACACATAGATATTTTTTGAACTACTGTAGGCTTTGTTAATGAAGCAAAGAACATATGAAACTAAATATGATGCCATAGCTAAATTAAACAAGGGTTTATACAGGAAGCAAAGCTAGTTAGTTAATTATCATTTCATGGTATCGAAAGGTAATTTTTAGGATTTGGTCAACAATCTAGAGTACTTTTGGAAACTGTTCGAAACTGAGCACTTTTGCTTATGAATATTATTTTGAAGAAATCTTAAAATTGATCTAAGTAATTTACAACACAATAGACCTATAATAATCAGCATGCAATGACCAATAGTTTTAAGCGAACTACAAATTGTATACGACGTAATAATGTTAGACGAACAGCATACTTCATGTGTTAAACAAACAATTGAATCCCAAGATAACATAGTATACAAAGAAACAAGTAACTGTGGCAGCTCCCAAATGAGATGACACAAAATGACATCATGGCGTGGCGTGAAACAATTTCCCGGACCTAGCAGTAACCACGTGTCAAATCAATTTATCTACACAAGGGCGTACTACACAGGATGACGACCGGTTTCTCAAGGTGTGCGCCATATGAGTCAGATATATCACTGGGCAATTAATGCACAATTTAACTCGGTTGTTCATTTTTTTCATGCATTTTATAATTTATATCTCTGTGGGATTATAGCCATCTAGAATCACCGGTCGGTATCGGATAATATTGCTTTGGGAAATTAGACGGATTGATGGCCCCCGGGACAAGGATAATCGCAGTGATGCCCATAGGTTATCCTCGGCAAGATGGTATAATAACGTCTCAATAGCATCATACACATTGAGAGTCATTGACTTGCATGGCCTTGTAAGAGTTCATTTAATATTCATATATTCTTGCATTAATAATTACTTTTTTTCTATAAATAACCTCTGATATTTCTGGCTTGAGTAATATCATTTTATATCAAGTTTCTCAGGCAGGATTTAAATTTTTTTTTATTTACTTGGTATTATTGAACTATGGTAAACAATGAAAATGATTAAAAAAAACATTGCCAGCCAGTATTTTTTTCTTAAAAATTCTTTATACGTTTAGTAAAAAACAATTTCCAGTGTATTTTTTTAATGTGAACCAACAGTACCACTATAGTACCAACAAGGATGGTTTACACCACATTAAATTTAATTTTATATCAATTCTTACCGTAATGCCTGCACTAGTATCATGTCGTTGAATTCATGCAGATTGACAAATGCTTCCAATACTTTGATGTTAAACTCATCTCTGAAAATAGAAAAATTGAAGAATTAAAGCTGACTGGTTGGTTATTGATAAAATCTATGTGGGCAATTTCATAATGCAGAGTGATTTTTTGTAATTTTTCATACTTATCAAATCCCATCAAGTTTGTTATCAAACTAAAGCTCATTTTATATAGAATTAAGATCTAAAATAAATATTTTGGTATTTCAATGGTAAAATGTGAAAAAAATGATCCAAATACATAGTATTTTTAAATTTTAAAATATAGTAAAAAATAGCTTAATTAAATGCAATTATTATGCAGAATGTATATGTTGGAAAATTCTAAATTCATGTTATTTTACAAAAGAATAGGTACTATTATCATTTTTAAAGGTGAAAATTATAATTTTCAAATAATAAATTATTTTTTTTGTTTTTTAAAAAATTTGGTTAATTTATGTGATTCCGCTACCAAAAAAGGGATTTTTTTAAAATTTCTCCAAAAGTATTGATTTTTCAAAAATGAAAGTACAGGTGATAATAGACTACTGATAGATGTGTTAACTGAAGAAATATGGCTTGGTTTTGATGGTTTAATCTTGATTTAATTACGACACAGCCATAATTAGAATGTATATTATGTATCTTAATTACAATGAAAGCATAAACGAAGTAATGCGAAAATGTCATACGAGATTTGGCAAATCACATTCTATCATAAAACGCCAACTAATATCAAATACAATTAGGTTTCTGATCAGGTGCAAGCATTATCATCTTAATGTTTTAACAAGTAGATCCGTGAAATCTTATTAAGTTAATATTTTTGAAGGGTTACATTCTGTTGACGAGAATCTGTTCTAGTTCATATAATTAAAATGACTGTGTGAATATAACATTGCCTCCTTTATACTATTATGTTACAACTAATGTTCTACTAAACCATTGTAAAGGATGACCTCTGAACAAGTAAAGCTTATGATTATTCCATTACTAAAATGTCTGGCCTCCTAGCTTACTGGAAAAAAATGGAGAAAATTATGCAGTCACTTAGGTTTTATAAAACTCTTGTAAAATTGTTCACAAACTGCAAATATCATATTTTTTTTTTACTGTTTTTCTGATGACCTCTGGTGTCACTGACCAGCTTCTTTGTCAATTTGTATTATTTGCTGGTTAATTTAAAAGAAAATGTGCTTTACTAGAAAGATTAATACTTTTACTATTATCAATCAATTAATCAAAAAATTATAGTGAAGGTATCCATCCAACAAAAGGATTTCAGAAAATGCCTTAGAATTAAAGTATATATTTTATTGCAAAAATGTTCATATAAAGTATTTTGTAGAATTTTATGAGTTAATATTATTTAATATGACCACTAGAGTTCCAACTAACTAGGTCAGGATAGGTTAATGCCTGTACAATGCCTTACCACAGACATGTATCTACAATTTACCATAGGTTTAAAGTTCTAAGAGGGTTGGAGAAAATAATAGGGAGTTTTTGATTGCACGACGACGGTAGGACGTAGAACATAATGACATCACTGAAAGTCATCTGCGCATGCAAAAACGTTAAGTTCTGGATTCTAGGACGCAATTTGGCCAAATCCACGTATGCAGAGAAAGTAGGACACCCGGTAGGAAGGTCATGCATGAGTGATTCCGTTTTAGCATCGCATCGTCGAACAAATCAAAAACTCCTTAATGTCATAAATGTTCAACCCCTAATTGTACCCTCTTTTAATTCTTATAAACATCCTGACTTCTGCATCTCTGAATGGTTGCAAGCAATGGCATTTCATAGCAAATTCTATTAATGACTATATGTACTGATAAATTGCTAAAAGTTGGGCATCTCTGAAATTTCATCCCTTGATATTTTAATACTGAATATAAATACTGAATCAAAACAAATCCATCCATTTTAAAAATAAATGTTCACAACAGACTTAAACGTCAACCTATCTAATAAATATTTACAACAGACTAAAAATGTCAATCTATCTAGCAAAAAAAAGTAATCATATTTTTGAAGGTAGATTATATATGTTTGCTATAATCACAAAATACAAAATTGGAAGATTACGGGGAAATCAACAGGACTGCTCGGAAATAAGTAATTTCACTCGTTTAAAATCTCGTTTCCAGTCTAAGTAGAAACGCAGACTAATCATCAATAACAAAACATCTGCCTTTATATTTCTCGCAAGAAAGGAAAATGTAATCAGGGTATGGTTCACAGTACTTGGTTTAGATTACATACGAGTAAGTTACTCGCATGTTTACAGTACGTGTTGCATAGTCTGCATGAAAAATGGTGGATTATTAGAAGGCTGTTGGAAGATGTACAATAGTAAACCATGTTAACATTTGTAATGCAAGATGGTTGCTATTACCAGTACTCTTATATGGGCTGATCTTGTTGATGGAATTTAAATACTAATTAGTTTTATAAGTAGTACATTCTGTATTGACATTTTATAATGTTTTTTTTTTTAAATATAATTAAATTATATATCTAATGATTTTTTTAATATCATGTGCCATTTTGGCCCTTAATACTAATAGAGGTATAATATAAAGTATGATGTTCTGATGGCCTTAACAAGAACAGGTAGGTTAATGAAGCAGATACAACAAATTTAATTAAAATATCTATTAATATTTAAGGAAATTCTGAATATACTGTATTTCAATCATTCCTTGTATTATTCATGTGTCAAGAAGGGTGATAAGCCTTTATCTTGAATGCACTTTCGGTCTGCTAATCCTCCAGCCCAGAGAGTTGAAAACAAATTAGGTCAGTGAGCAAAAACAAAGTAGAGTACACAAAGAACGCTATAAATGTGAAAGCTCAACAGAGTTTTTGATTGGATGCTAGGCATAGGGCCAAGTAACAATTACAGTAATTGATGGGGTCATGGGATTAAATCACATGCATAACAGAGAGAAAAACCTTCAATAGAATTATGAATATAAGTGTCTCATGAACTACTTAATGGAAGATTTTGTTTTGAATGAGTTTTTAAAGATATGAAATATCCTAATTGTATATGGAATTAAATACGTTTTGCAACTACTGTACGGTAATAATACATATTTAGGCCTATTTTTCTCACTATGCTAATAAAGACTCGTGAGTTGAGGGGGACACTAACCCGCAAAACAAGGTGATTTTAGGTGCATTTTAACAACTTGACCATGATTTTTTCAGGGTGCGAGTAATTTTTTGAGGGGTATGCGCCCCAGCGCATTCCCATAGAAACACCACTAGAGTACTGTACTATGTATTACTATGTACTTCCAGTTCTGTTGCAACATCAGATACTACAGCAAGCTTGTATTTCTCACATCATTCTCATTAACTAATTGCTGTTATAAAACCTACCTTCCTCCTAAATAGTCTCCGATAGCTGTCTTGTTTAGACCCTCTCCTTTGTGGAGAAATTGTGCAACCTCTTCCGGGGTATTTTTCAACAGACCTTCCTGGATAAGGAAGTCAATCCCCTACAAAAAGCAAAAAAATATAAAATTGGCATACAGTACAAATTATTAAATTTTCTCAAAATTACACATTTCTTTAATATTGCTATTAAAAATCCCATTGAATACTAACTGATTTAAGGTTATATTCAAATCTATTATTATATGCATTGATTATTGTAATTGGCAATAAAAAAACAAATATATAGCAATTGATAGATTGTAATCTCGAGAAGAACCTCATTTCGAATTGAAGTCCCCCTCTTTAGTTTGCAAAAGTAGCCTCAAAAAGAAGCCCATGGGCTACTTTTCAAGATAGCATGGGCTTTTTTTTTCAAGGTAGTATAGTATATACACTGTACATGAATTTCAAAGATAAAAAATAAATTAAAATCACACTTGGTTTATACCAGTAGTTTAGGTGATTTAATGCCAGTTGATACACTCCATGATACATATTGATGTTACAGTGTCCCTATTTATTGTTTTATAGGAGTAATTTCAAAAATTTACAGCATTTATTTTGAAAATAAGCCCCCCTCTCTTTACTTCGCAAAAGTAGCCCCGAAAAGAAGCCTATCTGAAGTTCACAAAAAAAAGCCCAGGGTTTTAAATTGTGGTTTTGAATTATGTTGTCTATGTTCATTAGCCAACACAGATGGTATTTTAAGCAAGAATAGAGTTTATCAAAAAGAAGAGTTTCACTAAACACTTTCTAAGAAAAATCATACATAAAGTATATTTTGGTGTATGGTATGATAATTATTACTAGCACAATAGAAATGGTTAATGTTTTATAAACATAATGCAAACAAAACTAGTTGTATTATTCTTGGAGAAAATTATAAATAATCTTTTGTTTCATTAAGTTTTTATATAAACATTTATCCCACTTAAATATCAACTTGTTTTAAGTTTCACTTTCTACAGTATAGTATAGTACAAAGAAAGACAAAAACAAGTGTATGGAATACTGTACTAAGTTTCTACAAAATACTACTGATAAAAAAAACCAAAAAAAAACAAAAACAACTGCAATAAAATGGGACTGGAGTTTGGGCAGGATCTAAATCTAACTATATAAACAGAACTTTCTGTTTTTTGGGAGAAAATAAACAAGTTTTTGCTCAAAACCAACATGGTAAATATACATATATATCATCAGTTTGCAATTGAATTCAGTATATTTTTATGAATGTCCCTAACAAAAATCTAGGGTACCATGTATTAGGGAGGCAAACACTTAATTTTTGCTTGCATTCCCTTTCCCTTTCTGTAATTTGTGTCTTTTGTCTAGTGTGGTAAGCGCTTACCTTTTGTGGGTCCATGTTAAATTTCTTTCTTCCCTTGTTAAGCATATTTTGTGTATTGTCTCCTTGTCTGGAAAGAGTGAGGAGTTCGAAAAAAAAAACATTAATCAACTCTGCAGTGTACATCGAAAGTATCAACAAAACGAAAAACTAGACATGCTAATATAGCAGAATATACAGTTATTTGCACATATCACATATTCACAAACACAAAATTTAAATAAAAAATGTTTTACTTTATAGTTGGTATTACTGAACACCTTCTATAAAGTGTTTTTTTTTCCCAATTTGTTCTTGTTTTAAGCCGACATCATAATACAGTTAGTAGCAGTTCACCAACTTCCTTAAATGGTTCAAATTTAATACAATATTTTGTTTGAAAGTGCACCTAAATAGTTTAACATTTCATTAAATCATTCTTTCTTAAACTACTAAAATCCCAAGTAAACTTATATAAATGGCCTTGTAGTTATAACACAACCCCCCAAAAAATTACAAGATTTTGGTTTTTGTTTCATTTTTCATATTGTGAATATACTGAAAGTCTCTATTTTGATTAAATATACAATATTTGTATACAATATTTCTGTAACAATTCTATACAATAAATAAAATATCAGATATCAATTTTAAGATGTTTGAAAATGAATCTCGAATAAACATAATGAAAAAAAAATACTGACTTTAAATGATAAAAAGTCTACATTTTGAAAGATTTTTCTCTATTTTAACATAACAATGTTTTTAGAGGAAATAACATCAATTTGGCAAAACATATTTTGTAAAATTTAACATTTGCTTGATGCAATCTTTTAAAAATGTGGATTTAGTCATAATCTATGAAATCATTTAAAGTAATACGGCAGATTATCTTATTTCATACAGAATCACGGAATTTAAGTAATGTACCAATTATTAGTTACGATTAAAATCCAATATGAAAGTATGCTACAGATATGTAGGTTGATAAGCATATTGGAAATATCAATGCAGCACGCTATCATTTTTAAGCCTGATTCCATTACATGCATGACCATGTGTGACAGATCAATATGTGATGTGCATCTCCTACACGTTCACGTGTGTCAAAATAACTATCGTGGGTGCTACGAATGTGTGTCCTACATGTGGAATTGTGGACGTTCAGGGCATTTTTATGGATATAGTTTGAGTGTTGCATTGTTTACTTAAGACTGTTAATAATAATGCTTCAAAAAAATTAATTGTTTTACATTATTTTATTAAATTTTGGTACTTAAAAAGTCTGTTTTTGACCCTTCAGTGATACAGTTTCAATGACAATTATGACGGAATCAATGTTTTATAGGTCTATCAATTTTATTGATATGTTGATCAAGACTGTAATTATAAATATATTTGAAATAGCTTTTTCATAAGTAAGCAATGTATAAATATGGAAAACAATGAAAAAAAGAATGAAGGTGGGCTGCACCCATGAAAGATAAAAAAAAAATGTTACTACAAACAAGTTCTCGGCTCCGTTTTATTATCTATAATCATGACACAATGTTTGGGTCGCGGAAAATTTTGATTAGTCGCATACTCTTCAGATCGTGTAAACTTTACTTAATACGATTGAGGACAAACAAAGCTAAATTACAGTAAACAAAAGGGCAATTAAAGCGTGTCATTGCGTCAGTTTACTTGTGTAATGCGTTGTTTAATCATAGTTTTATGTTAAAAATATAGTACTATCAAAACATTTATACTTCAGGTATGAGTGTTTGGCTTTCAGTTGTAAATTATAACGAAGAAAACATTTTTAAAATTTCATGTGTCTATGTCTTCTCATAACCCATAAATATCTGGCAGCAATTTAAGAAATTTATAATATTTCTGTAAATTATTAATTTTAAAAAATCTTATTGGAAAATTTGATAACTTATGTTGTTTGGTTGAATAAAAGTAATTAATAGTTATGGTTTCATTTTTAGGCTTTTTTATATTGATGTTGTGGGTGATTAATATATTTTAATTGACTGCCAAAAGAATCAAGTGGGTGGTTCTTCCGATATCCGCTATCTCTCGCGCGTATATAATAAAACAAAGGACGTGATTTATTGGCTTCAGGTTCAAAGGATCTCGTCTGAGTGCTCGACATATAATTTGGGTTGTGTGCTAAAAAGGTTGCAGAACGAAGATGTAAATGATAATGAGAGTAGGAAGATAATGATAGGATGATGATGATTATGATGATCATGTAAATGACAATGACGATGAAGATGTGTAGGATAGTGGTGACGATAAGAATGTTGAAGACAGTGACGTTAAATTTTTTTCTTCTTAAATTTGCAATCTTAAACAACAAAGAACTCTTTCGACCAAATTACTAAAAGAAGGTAAATGATTATCCCGTAACCAAAGAAAAAAAGCTTACAGATAAATTAATATGCAATTATGAAGGACAACAATGACTTTTTAAACTACCATAATTTAAAAAAAAAAACTATAAAAAGGATAACAATGGCTTTATAACTACCATCTGGAAGTTTAAATAGGTCTAAATAGTAAGCTTAACAATGGAAATAAAATATTCCAATACAGTACTTCCGGTGCGCATTGCTAACTAATGGTTAATGTGGCTTAACTAATTATCACTTTTAACTATGTATATGATAGCTGCACCGTCATCTCTTCACACCCATACAAACGTTAACAAGTGCCGTAGTAAGTACCCGCAAACGACATCAATTACTTTTCGAAACACGGCAATGGACCTGCCACTACGCCAATGTCACCGCCTGCTAAAAATGCATTATCGCACACATGGGGATAATTTGCATTCCCACATAAAAGTCAAACATGGTATATAAGGTAATTTATTCGTTTCCATATGGAAGTCGGAACATCGTAGTATAGCCTTCCCTCTGGCAAATACAAAATCCGACCGTCAACTTTTGACATTCAATGAATAAACAATTTCTTACAAGTTCCACTCGCTTAGGGGGAAAAATTACAGTGAATAGCAGTCGATTTTTTTTCTATTTTTTTTTAAATCTAGCTATTTGCATTCTATAAATCATGGAGGAACTAATTCCTCCATGTATAACAAACAATATTACTAACAAAACAATATTATAGTAATAAAACTATAAAACTTGAGTGCAAGACTGTGAAGTTTACAAATTAAAAAGTTAAATAATTTTGCAAAATTGTACATGAAAAAATAGCAATTTAACTTTTTATTTTTATCATTTTGTCAACTATAATAGTACATATTTCAAAATACCAATCACTGTTATGATTTCCTTAAACAAGAGGCATCTCAGTTTAATATTTCTTTAGATTACCTGCACCCCTCAGCTTAATATATATTTGGACAAATTACACAAAAGTGTACGATTATTACAGCTTTTTAATGCCCCTTATCTCACTTTAATTTATCGATTTTGTGTGTATTATACGTGTCAATATTTACCAACGGCACTGATGAGGACATTAGTGACAAAAACTTCCTAATGCGTAGCTCAAAATGTTAAGTACTTTAAAAACACCATATGTGGACGAAGGCAAAAATCATCAACAATACATAGCCTATGAATATATGAATATTATACTCCATTTCACAGATATATAGTAATGCATCACATCCAATGGGAAACAATTGTGTAAAATAATATATCTCCACTGCAGACATGATTATCAGGAATCAGCCGGTATAATGTGTTAAAACACTACAAATCTTATAGAGCATTGAATCAGACATCTAACATAGTTTTTAATTCAGACTGAAGCTCTGTCCACACTATAAAAAAAATCATTGTATACCCATATATGGTCATGATGTGCCTATATATTGCAATGATGTGATGTCATCATGACCATATTTAGGGATATCACATGTTTTGTCTGGACAGGACTTTAATATCTGATCAAACACACAGTGTGTATGGTATCCTTGTCTGTTGAAACATGGAGGTATAACATAAAAGTTGTGCAGAGCTCTAAATTTGATCGACTATTGGCTGTCGAGTCCAACAAAAAGCAATAACATAGCATGTATGTATATTTGAATATGTTTTTGATCCATGTAATTGTGGAGGGACGGCCTAAAAATAGGAGTCTCTAATGATATTAAACGTACCTAGCTACCAAATAAAGCATACAGTACAGTAGTTTTTTTGAAATATGAACTCAGGTTACAGATCTACAGATTAATTGCTAAGTAACTCTAAAGAATATTTGTGTAATCCACCACATTTTTAATTGACATTATGTTGCTATGATCCATATTCAGATTGGTACCTTGTGGGAACAAGAAATTCTTTCATTTTTAAGGGTCTGTTTACAGTAAACTGTTGCAGAGGATTTCCTTATTCCCATTATACTTACTTGCCAACATATTGATCCATTCCTTCTAACTCCGTAGTCACGTTTGAGATTTCATTTTCCAGTTCCTAAAAGAAATCAAAAATAAAAGAAAAGGAAACAATAAGAATAGTTACTGACCAATAACAGTTCATTAATGAAATTATTAATGAAAAAAAACATTGTTCAAAAGCCCTATTGAAAGATACTGTAGGTGATGGTTTAAATTATTTCAATAAGTCACGTTGAATGACTTTTAACAGTGAATATTGTACAGTAGATCACAATTTTACTTTCTAGTTCCCAGCAATTTCTTTTACTACCAGAAATATAGATTATAGTGTACTTTACATGAATAAAACATTAAGTGAACTACTGCAGACCATATAGTAACTATACCAGGAGAAAATTTGCAATAAACTTTTGTTAACTAATTGTTTTAAGTGGGTTACACAATAATGCCAGCAAGTTATATCTAAAGTGTTATATGCTTGAAAGAAAATAATACCTGATGTAAATTCACATGTGTTACTTGTACAGTAGCAGCTCATTTGAATATTAGCCACATGAGGTGAGCCACACAGTAGGTATTACGATACTGTATCATTATCGGTAGTTGGGCAGTGCCCGTATTTACCAGAGGTACATGAAATGTATCACTTAGTGATGCAAGTAATTATACCAGCATATTCTGCAAAAGGTAAACAGACTTGTGGGGAAGGAGATTGGCGAACCCCACAGAATCGCAAAGTTCATGCTCAAGCATGAATAAAGAATTGGCACTCTGCCTTCTTACTGCAAAGCTCTGGTTTTGGCTTCACGATTATCTTACACTGAGATAGTGAAAGCGAAAATTGAAATACAATGAAGATGCTGAATAAAACAACATTGCTACTTTTCGCTTGCTTTAAAAAATCAACATGATACTTGCAAATCTTAAACCTCACAGTATGAAACTTAGCATGTATTTGTAATTATAAATCAAAATTTAGATAAGATAAGATAAACATTAAATTGTACTGATTTGTTTCCTTCCTATAGATCTGATTTCTACTGTATATCGATGCTTTATCAAGTTTTGTTTAGATTTTAGTTAAAGTTGAATTCTAGTATTAGTTTCCATTGTATGGTGTTCAGTCCCCAATGTTAGGAAAAACTTACATAGTTTGAATGATCTACGGAAGAATACGGTAGAATACTAGCAAAAACAATTAGAGACAACGCGTAAATAATTAATCTGAGTATTATAAATACTATTCAATGTCGCACACTGTAGTTTAGGAGAACAGCATACTGTACAATATTTCATTATAGAATGTACTTTAATCAGACAGAGTGGCGTATACTTCCTCAGCTTAATGTTACATTAAAAATTAATGATACACCCTCATTTTTAGCCTAGAATTATATCTTCAACAAGAATTAAAATAAAACAAACAATTAATAATATTAACAATGTAATAATATTAAAGATAAAATATAGTTTGCAAAACAGTATAAAAAAATATTAGAGCTCATTTGCATACAGTGAAAAGTGAAGGTGAAATTTGCTGTGTAGGTGTTGTTTTTTTGTCCTTGACAAACAAGCCTTTAAATAGTGATCAATAATCCTAAACCTCTAATTTTATGTAAGTGATAAATAACAATACAAGATGCTAAATGTTGGAATGTCAACTCTAAGCAAAATTGGGATTTACAAAAAAAGATCCAAAAAGATAGAGTAAATGAGTTAGTACCCAAGTTGCGACAGGAGGCTAATCAAACTTGATGGATTTAGTAATCATGTTAATGTATTGGCATATTGCTGTAGTTGGGTAATAAATTGGTTTCTTATAGAGATACAGGCTCTTAGTTTAGTTATGCAAGTAAAGCATTTTTTTCTATTCTTTTTTCTCAAATGTATAATAAATTATAATTAACTTTCAGCTTTTTAAGAGTGAATGTTTTAGTACTTAGACATGCTAATTATTTTTAATAACCCTCAATACAGAATACAGTATGAAATTTAAAAACAGGCATCTAAAAATCATAAACTTTTCAAAATCAAACTCAAAATACATTTGGTGATTAAGACAATATGTTTGTATAGAAAAAAAAATATCTTTGATGAAGTATAATCTAACAAACCTAAACAATTCATTCATGAGCACTAAGTCTCAAAAGCTAGCAAAAAAAAGTGGCTATCAAACCTTACCCCTAAAACGGTGGCAAAGAGAGCAGCAATGTTCCCTGGAACGTCATTCCTTTGAAGCTTGTAAGGTGCTATAGAGGGACCCTTAATTATATGACCTGTTGGGTTCCTCACAACATCACCATGCAACTTTTTCTTCTCTTTCTTATGGAGCATCTTGCCAATAATAAACTTCCAAAAACGCTTAAAAAATACCCTCATCAACTCATCAAGAAAAAAAATAAATAATCCAAGGTACTGATATATTTCACTGACACATGTTGAATAGTAAATGAAACAGGCATTTATCAGTGAATGAATACATTGTGAGACTTAACGACTTTCTATAATAACAGCTCCTGACAGCGCTATATCCAGACTGAAGTAAATTAACAAACTAATGTAGTAGAAACAGTATCACGGTGATGTATCCAAGATTGAGGAAACGACAGTCTAATACACGTAGGAGTAATAACAGAAACAGTATCGTCACCAGACATCAACAAACAAGTGTATGAAATACCGCTCAACAGTAATAGTACACCTACAGACCGTCTCATCAACTGGAAGTGTAGATGAGCGAATAGAGGTCGTTGAGGGATTAATAAATGAGCGTGTAAGCAAAACACGCACCTTGAGAGTATTTCCTCGCGTGAAACCAACTCGTTAGTCAAGTGCTTTCTCTTCTATGCACTTTTGCGACGTCACGTCCATGATGAAGACCAACCTTTGCTCTGCGATAACTTCCTATTACCTCTAGTTTCCTGTACCGTGTAATAACTTACTTGAATAATTTACAGGATAGCTAGCTTTGTACATTTATTGTGTATACCATAGTATCTAAAACTTTTGAAAATTTGATTGAGAAACACTAGAGCTTCAAGTTAGAGATTTATTTCCAAAGCTTTGATCATCAATCAATCATTTTAAAATTTTAATGTCTTAATTCATTTCTGCTTGATTTTGAATCTAATGTAAATCTATCAACACTTAATTCCTGTACATATACAATGTGAGTGGAATATTGGTATTGGCATAAACAGAAAGATAAGCCATAAATCATTACTATAAAAAATCACAATATTATTTATCACTGTTTCTATTCTATGTTCTATCTAAACTTCATAGGCCTGCATCATATTATAATATTAAGAACATCTTCTATAAGAGTCAATATAATTTACAATGTGCATATAATTTTTTAAACAACCAGCCTAATGCTATCTCAAAATTGAGACCCTGCAAATGCCTTGTGTATTCTGTTTGTAACACCAATGTAATGAGCGCTATATAAATGCTCATATTATTATTATTATTTAAAGGAAATGTGGATGACTTGAAGTCAATCATATTTCTAGGCTCAAATATAATCTCATCTTCATTCTAGCAATAGTCAATCAAACAAAGTCACAACTTATGACTTAAAATTGAAAAGTTATCATCATGTTCACTCATTAATCTTTGGCTTAGAGATGCTAGCAATTCCTCTCATCCAGATTCATCAACATATAAACTACACAAAAAAACACCGAACTATGAACTACATACGAACAGGCGTATGGTAATCCCTCACGGGTGGCAAAATCGAGGCACATTTAATGCGTTGAAAGTGTAGCAGAGTAATCATTTTGCAGTGGTACCTGTTAGGTTACAGAAGGGCACTTGATTTAACACAGGTACTACATGTTCATAAAGTGACCTTGTTTTAAAAGACCTTGTGTGAGGTTCAAATCAATTCGATTTCCTTTGTAAGCAACGATTTTTTAGAGATAAGTGATAAAATTTCCGTAATGCATCAAATTAATCTAAAGTGTAGTTACTGGGGATAGGGTGTGCTTTTAAGGTTATATTTTATAATGCATAGTACTCTATCCTGTTGAAACTTGCACTGTACAATAAAAAATCATTTCATGAACACATTATTTTTTTTAAACTTTGATGAACATGTAAATTATTAAAAATAATATGTACGTAACAAAAATATAAATGTTATTATATTTGTTTTGTCCACATGATCAAATTTTCTTTGATAAAAAACTGTATATATTCATGTTGTGCCTCCTATATGGTCATGATGTGATGTCATCATCACCATATTTAGACATGTTGCATATTTTTGTAAAATTTGTCTGGACAAATCGTACCTGAATCTCTTTTAGGAGTCTTTGTTTTGCACGGCGAATTTCTTCTAGAAGCTTCAGCTCCTCTGTTGTCAGGTCTGTAAAATAAACAATAATTAAAACATACGATTAACTATGAAAAAATATTTAGTACGGTATAAATATATTTAATTTTAAATTTTAATCTCTTACCTGAACCATACAGTTAGTATTTAACTTTTAAAAGTAATTCTTTAAAAGCAAAAAGAGAGGGAAATGAAGATGATGGTATGCCTTTAATTTGTATGTAGAAAGTTCAAAATACTATTAAAATACAACTCAAGTGGATATTAAACCAAACAAAACCATCGCTATACACACAACAACTCGGATGGTTGGATAGCTAATAATACAATAAATATTTAGTTCACAATATAAGCTATTAGAATAAAATAAGCTATTATTTGAAAACCATCTGGTAGAGGGCAGAGGCCTTTCCAATTTTCAAAAAAGCTTCCTGTGTTAAATTTGAGGACATTACAAATCTGAAAAAAAAGTTGCTATCTCAACAAGTGAGGGCGACAAACAATTTTTTTAACATCTGAACTGTTTGAAATTTATTAAATACAGTTATCTCCTGTATTATGTTACAGCAATTGTAAACCTATTTATATACAGTAGGCTATTTTATTACACATGTATATTAATTTGTTTTTCAAACTCACAAATTTAAGATTATTTGCGGATGTTTGTGGGTTTCATGTGGAAAAGTGTGTGTTTGATTAAATTACACTGAAACTACAGTACTGTAGTAAACCTGTTCATAAACTATCAGTTTGTCAAGTGGAATAAAATTAGAAAGACAGACAAACCTGAAAATGGCTTAAATCTAGACAAAAAGGAAAAGAAACCAACATTGGATGCAAGATTTAAGGGAAAATTTACTCTATAAACTTTATGTAAAGTTAAGCTTACTTCAGTAAGATGATATGGAACAGACAACATTTTTGTTCCAATTATTACCGAAGGTTGCCCAGGTACATATACTGTATGCTTAATGTTATCATTGTTTACTAATTAATGAATGTTTACTAACCATACGTAACTGTTTAGTGAATCAAAATTCAAACACTTTTGTGTAAATAATTACTACCTGATGGTTACTTTCTTTTATGATCTCTCTACTCTGATAAATCAAACAGCATGTAATTTAGGAAACTATTTTCTACAATCAGGATACACAACATCCAAAACTTCAATTTAATACTATTGTAATGCTGCCCCCTATAGTTTACATGAAATTTAATAAAACAGTGAATGAGAGCACGGATAGACCATTATACCTCCATGGATAGACAGAGTGGATTTGAAATAAAAACTTACCAGTTATCAAAGAGCTAGGAAGTGGGAACATATCAAACCAGATCCAATTCCTTCTTATAATATTCCAAGTAAAACAATGAAAAAATGAACTCCAGAAAATATCCAAATATCATCCAAGGTAAAAAATATCAGTCGATGACACAAATATTATTTACCCTACATGAAAGGTCAGAAATAATATTCCGAAAGAACTGGAGATTTTAAAGTAGTTTCAGAGGTTATTCCACTCAGTTTCCTCATTGAAAATACACACCAACTGACAACTGGAGGGCTTGGAAGAAACTGACAGATCCTTCCCCATGTGTGGCACTAGTTTCCTCAAGCTAAACTATTATTTCCTCTAGTCAAATTTCAACCAATCACAGGCAAGCAGAGACAATGGAAGAGGTGTTGTGTCCCTGGTAGTGTTCAATAACCAGATGTTAATTGATAAAACATCTTTTTACATGTGATTACATATATAGTATTAATTCTCTACGCCTGAAGGTAGATAGGAAGTACTGTTGCTTTGATGAAGTAGCAGAAGTTAAGGCTATGTTCACACACGGCGTAAGACTGGCGTGGCTTACGCCAGGCATAAGCAAATCCACGGATTAAAATTCCAAAGTGATCACACAAACGGCGTTCGTTAAACTAGCAGTAATATAGGCCTATGTGGAATAGTTTTCAGTTTTAAATAATGTACGTGTTGACAGTAGTAAAATTAACAGTGCATCATTAAATCTGTGAATTGTTCGAAGTGAACTTATATGATTATTGTATTTTAAATGAACAATTTTACTTTTGATTTTTCAGCTAGCATTGTTGATGTTGCATGTTTTAATAGACAGTCTAAATGGTTAAA